>NW_017536074.1:227512-249311 GCF_001853355.1 Bactrocera latifrons | reverse complement strand
ATATATGTATATATAAAGCGAATAATTTTGTTGTGTTCACTAATAAACTAATAATGATATTATACATCAAAACAAAAATAAAAAGACTGTGGCAATGGCAATGAAATTAAATATGTTAGCTGTTAGCTTKTTTGCAAATATACATATATAGTTTTTGTAAATTCGTAAATATGTTTTGCTTTTATTATTATATACGCTTTGGTAGTATTTTCCTTTGCCATTAAATATCTTTCTATCCATCAATACGCTTGATGGCATTTGCTGAGTGCCACCAGCTGTTTGGTTGACCTCAACAATGAAGGCGAATTTCCGGTAACTGCTCAATAACAACATTCAATTAATTATGGCAATAATTTTGTTATCTTTTATCAAAAAATTATGCAAATCATTGGTGTTGTTTTCATCAAAAATGATTAATTTAATGCTTTTTATAATTTTGTTTACTCATGCATACGCTTGTTTATCATAATTCATAATTTCATTTTCTCTACTTTTTGTTAAAATTAATTTTTTTCGCATATTAATATATTTTGCAATGCAACGCTGGGCCGTATACAATATTTTGTTTTTTATKAATTGTTTTTTATTTTTTATTTATTTCTATTTTTTAATTTCACGCTTGATTTTAGACAAAAGCTAAYGTTTTATTTTATGCATGCATTTGTTTTTGCTAAAATTTCCGATATTTTTKTTGTTGTTGTTATATTTTGAGAATTCATTTTGCAATTTAGCTTTGTCCGTTTTATTTATGGGCGTATAAATTTAGAATGCTTAACGCCTGTGAAAATATAAAATTGAACACAAGCTTTCATACTTGCATACAAACAAACATTGTTATACCTATATTTCGTTAGATGCATATAACCGAAACTCGGATAMCTGCAAATTCTTGAAAACTTACTTCTAAATTCATAAAGCGACTTACATATAGAATCTGACAGCTCTTCAAACACGTTTAGGTTCGTTAGCGGCAGCTTGCAATAAATGTGTGAACCGGTTAACTAACCTAAAGGAAATAGAAAAAGAGATAAAAAAGATTAAAAATAAATATAAAAAGAAAAAAGATTTATTAAAGAAAGGATTATTAATAGCTGAAAATAAAAGAGTGAAAAAAGATTATGAAAGACAAATACCTGAAATAAAATAAAGGTTATTAAAACATAAAAATAAATAATAATTACATTGAATTTGCAATATCTAAAAGAAAATGAAAGATTAATTGTATAAAATGATAATAATGCCTGAAAGAAAAGATTAATATTATCTGCAAAAATAAAATATATTAAATATAAACAGAATTTACTCTGCAAGCAAAGATTAATTAAAAAAATAATAATAATAACATCTGAAAGAAAATATAAATATTATTTGATTACTTAAAATATAAAACAAACATTTATCATCATATGTTATATTGGATTGTGCAGGCCGCATTAAACGCATAAAATACATACTTATGTACATATGTATGCACATATTTTTTTTCCGTGTTATATTAGTATATTAGACTGCGCAATCCAATTTCAAACAAGACACACTTCTTTCACACACTTAACAATTGATATTTGCTGCTGCTGCTATTTCCAATTCATTCTGACTTCCAATGCTAAAAAGAACAAATGAAGTAATTATTTGCAAATTATTAAAAAAAAAAACTCACAAAAAATTCACTTACTTACCTTCTTGTTGCATGAGTCTCCTTTACGTTGGTACAATCACGAATGACATGCTGAACACATTGAGCGCGACAGACAGCAAGCGACATCTGTCAATTATTAAAATACACATACAGTTCCACGACAGTAGAGTTGACAGTAGAGAGATGCGGTAGAGTGGTGATGCCACTAATATTTAAAATTATCCAAAGCTCAAACAAACCTGATGTTATTTTGCAAATAAAGGCATAAAATAGCTCTATTACGATATCATATCATATTTTTACAAATATTTACCTATTTACTTATTTTTTTCATAAAAAATTTCACTTTGAACAAAATACTAAACTTTCATCGAAGTGAAAGGTATTAGTATGGCCACAACCAAATTTTGTACATGCAAAAACATGCTGTGTTGTCTTGTGTACATGCCGGCCATTGTTATGTCGCTGCCTTCTTACAAATGTTCATGTAGAAGGATTCACGACGCCATTTTCAGTTCACCGTCGTGGTGCCATGTTGTGTCGCGCTCAATATGTTGAGCACATCAATCATTATTTTATTACCCTTTTATGGATTTTCTTTTGTCAGAAGAAATCAAATCGCAAATTTTTCATCTCATTTAGGTTGCACTCGAGCAGACCTTCCTTACTTGTTCTATTTTTTGGTCTCAAATCATGTGGCAGTCAATGGTATATATAGGTCGTTGATTACTAAGTTTCATTGTGATTCTTAGTGCGTCAACTTTCTACTCAACAATCTGATAAGAACTAAATATAACGACTTTGTATTGAAAATGCACATACAAACCTAAATATATGTAGATTGAGGATCTGCGCTATAGACACGCTTGGCCTAATATGCATACTTAGCGAATTAAATTTTTTTTTTGCCACTTAAGATGGCTAATATGTTCCGTTTATTTCGCTAAGATAACTCGTCAATAGTCCTGGATAGTAACTGTAAAATAACTATATGATCGATAATGCTATGTTCGGTATTTGTCGATATTGTACCTTCTTGTTGAGATATGAGTAATTTGATTTATACATACACATTTTTCATTTCACAAACATTACTCATAATATAACTAAATTTATCTTTTTTACATTGTTTTGGCAAAATCGCTTTATCGAATGTTGCTTTTAATTTTATGAAAGTTACTTATATTTCCTTTTACAATAGATAGCTTGAGTATCAAACTAGTTGTCGAAATATAATTTCGTACGAACTTATAGTGCTCCTACATACGTATACCTTTCTATAGCCACCACATCTCAATATATGAGAAATTCCATCCATTCGGTTGATTTTATCATAATATTAAAAGGCAATACTTTTCTGTATAATTATGATATGTGTTGGCTCCAAAAAATAATGAAATTGGTCCACACGCTCTTGAAACTTGCATATGCCCAAGTAATTATTTTCCTCTTTCCTGTAGGCCTTGTACAACCGACCAATATATAATATTACTTTATCATTAAAAAATTATTGCTTTTTGTTGTTGTGGTTGTAAGTGTCCAACTTATGTATGTACATTACCACTGCGCATTGCGAAATATCGCTGCTTAAAAGTTAAGCAAAACTATAATTTTTATTTCAAGACTGAAAGAATTTTTTTCTACAAGGGCCTTTATGTATTACTTTCACGCAATTCTTTAGATAATACAAATTTTTTTTCTTGTGTTAATGTTTTATCAATCTCCGTCACCATTTTTCAAACAAACCAAGAAATTAATCACTTTTCTCGGAATATATAACGGTTTTGATTATAAATGCCAGTATATACATATGTGTTTATGCATATTAATATAAAAAATAAAAGCGATTAGCAATCGTTGGATTTACTATAGCATTACTCATTTGTGATTGATTCATCACTCGTGAGTCACTTTTCTAAGTTTTGATAAACAGAAGCAAAAATAAAACAACAAAATCACATACCTAACCGCAACTGATTAACGCCAGGGTGTAAGCACAATGCAGGCACAAAAAACGGCAGTAAAACAAAAGTAAGCCAGAGTTAGTTCGGACGGAAACGAGCATAAGACACCAGACGGACGCTGAAACCTCAAATATTACTTCACTGATTTTTCTTATACAAGTACTATGTGCTTACTATAAATGTATGTATACTTGTATATAAATATGCGATTTCCTCTTTCATTAAAAAAGCTTTTGTAAAAACATAAGAATACCTTGTGCAGCAAGTTGGACTTTGGTACAAAAACCAAAGCGAATAATTAGTTACTTACGAGTATGAGTACGCAGTAAACTTATCAACTCATTAATATGTATCAGCTTATTACAAAGGAAGAAAGGGTACTTACTATATTAAAGAAATCATTCAGTTGTGATAAAACCGAACTTGACTTCACTAAAAGCACGGTATTTTATTCTTTTGTGAATTTAATGTTTCGCTTTGCCGTTCAAATTCTGTAGCATGAAATTTATGCGCATTATATATTAAGGATACCTATATGTACATACTTATATCTATAATGGAACGAATATATACATACAGGGTTTACTAATAAGATTGAGATGATTCCTTAAAAAAATAAAACTAACTGTTAAGAAAATCCATGTGTTTTTATTTAATTTGAAGTATATTCGACACAAGTATGTTCTGAATGTAACATTATTCAATGGCCTCCACGACTTGTTTTGATGTCTAATGGTGTTAAATCACAACTTTTTGGAGACCTTTCAATGTCACACTTTCTTTAAATAATCGAATACTTACATTTTTCTCCCAATAATTCGGTTATTGCACGTGCTGGGTGGCTCGTAGCCTCGTTTTGTTGGAACCAAATGTTGACACGATAAACTCTCTCATTTGCGGCCACAGAAAGTTGGTTGTCATCGATCTATACATACCGTTCTCCATTGACAGTAACGGTGTCACCGGCTTCATTTCGAAAGAAGTACGGTCCGATGATACCACCAGACCAAAAAATGGTTGTTCATGAAAAATTTGTGAATTTTCTTTGCACAGAATTGTCAGGAAAGTGAGCCACCTCGGAAAAGATGATTTTCTTAAAAAAATCGTTATTGTTTCCATATTGTTCCATGGCAAAATCATGATCAATGAGAAAAATTTTATGTGGATACAAGCCCAAATCCATTCTCAAAATCCACCAAGTTGTGGTTTGAGGTCGTCTCAATTCTTCAGAACGTCTTGGAACAAATTGTGGCCTTGAGCAACACTTGCCTGAACCGCAGCAATATTTTCATAACTTTGAGCGGTTCTTTATCTTATTGGCACTTGAAGATTATGTAAAAAAATGTACGCTCGAAATTTTCAACAATTCGACGAATAGCGAGCACAGCTGGGCGATTATTACGCAAAAACGTGAAAAGTTGCAATTGGAGAGCGATTAATTTGATAATAAAAACTAATAACTTGTAGATATTGTTCTCGCGTATATCTTTACATGAAATACTGAAAAATGACCGAAGCTGCATTTAGAAATTATATCATCCCTATTGGGAGTCAAATAGACATATAACTAATAACATTAAAAACAGCAATCAGGTGTGAATATAGAATTATAAAGTAAAACAAAACATTAGGATTTTGTGATATTATAAACGTTCCTTGCGAATATCTGGAGAGCTCTTGTGAAAATGAATTCAAGAACCAGTATTTTTAGTAGCCAACACTTACAAGAGTAAAGCTTAGAAAAAGCTCAAGTTCCTCAACTACGAACATTCCATTAAAGGGTAATTTTTGCTTATAAATAGATTTGGAATTTTAAGGTATATATGTAGCTATACATATGTATGTATATTCATCCTGAGAAATTCTATTTTAGGACTGCAACATATATGTATGTATATGTATATATATACATACTCGTACTAGGAATCCGAATTTTAATTCCAACTAAAAGTTCCACCAGTTCTTTCCAGTAGCAAATATATTTCTCAAGGACCGCTTTTTATACCCTGAACAGGGTTTGTCTTCCACAAATTTTGTATTCTTCCACAAATGCCTTTCATCTGTTCCTCTTTTGGCAAGATATCATTACCAACGACGTTCCTGTATTCGAAGAAAACTGTTAGCAAAACCCTCACATCGACCTAACTTGGCCCGCTTTTTTCTGTCTTGGCCATTGCGGCATCTTAAATTGGTATATTTGAATATTGACCCATTATTCGTCATGAGTTATGGCTCTGTAGAGCATATCTGGGTTGCCGCAAAATCTTCTGCAAGAAAAAAATCGAAAATCGATAACATTCATAAATTCAAATTCGGCATTACTTTTTGTACATACAAACTTTGTGACATATTTTTCATATATCAAGCATCCCATACCATTTTCACAATAATACACGAACTATTGGTTCATCATTATTGTTTGCTTATACTAAAAATAATTTTTAACTTTTTAGTTTTTGATAAATTCTTAAAGCTTTTCAAAAAGAATTCTTAACCTCCAATTGTTTAGGTTTTATGACAGCGAAGGGGGCCGTCGCCCCTGGCTTAATGTCTTGGGGGGGCGAAAAAACGATTTTCGCTGTTTTATAATATTCTCAAAAATACTTCAACAATTTTTTTTACAAAATTTATTATAAAAGATAAAGAGTTGTACACTCACAATGTAATAATCTGAATAACAATGAAACACATTAATTTTTACTCGAATACTCTTCAGTCTTTGAATTTGTCTTATATCTTTTGACTTATATCTTTCTTAAAAATAGTAATAGAATTTAAAGATGCACTTTTCTAGCTTTGATCGCTGCAAAATCACTTATTTGCATGGCTTCTAGTTCCTGAAATTTATATACTTAACATCGAAGATATTTTGTAAAAATTCACTTTTGTTCGAACAACCTCATGAAACTGGAGGTAGATAAAGCGGAGCGCCCGAAGTTGTAGTTACGCCACTGAATATTATCCAATAATGAATGCTGGGTCTCAAGATGTTGCGAATAGTACGGTCAGTGGGTCGATTATGTTGACTATAAATTGAGCGAAGCGCGCAAAACACATTCTGAACAGAACGTGAATTTTTGTAATAAAGTTGAATAATTTCTTACCGTTGGTCAGGCTTAAGTCTTTCCGTGATAAAATGCCAAACAATACTGAACAAAAATAACATTACAGGACTCACGTGTGTTCTGTCAAAAAAAGGATCATTGAAAAAAGTAGCTCTACTTGCATCACCCTATATATATTTGAATATTCCATTACAGTTAAATGCACAACGCATAACTTATTATTATTTGTACTTATTTGCTGTTGTGGTTTATAAAATAATTAAATTTAAGTGCGATAAGTGTGGATACCGAATGTGATAGCATTTGGGGAACAAAAGCATGAGTATTTGGTTGTGGTAATACGAGTAGCGTATGGCGCAAAATGTACGTGCAAATATTAACAACAACAACAAACATTCGTATATAATTCGTGCAATCGCATTTATATTTTAAACACCACTGCTGACTGTGATGATTTGCTGCTGATGCAGGTGATGATCATGGGAACGAACGGTGGTAGCAGTGGCAGTGGCAAAGCCAGTAATAGCTGGCGCTCGTTTCGCGACTCACACGCGCCTACACGTACCCACACATATTGCACCTACAAACAGACATATGTACTTATATAAATAAAGTAAATACAATGTGGAACAAACGAAAGCAACAACCCAAGCAGCCAGCCGATATATGAATGGATAATCTGCCAGCCGTGTCAATAGCGCAGGTGGAAAAGAAAAACTTAACACCGCTTTGCATACATATGAGTACAAAGCGTTGCTTTTTTTTACTTTTGGTCTACACTTTATTGTTTTTTATTCTCTGTTTATAGTTTCATTTTTAGTTCATTTGCGATAGCGCACAATGGAAAATATGCAGCGATAAGAAATTTTACAGTTACATCGTACAAGTAGTTGCCGGCAGTTTGCGTGGAGTTGGAACTCTTCGCTGATCCAACACTAACATGTACAGGGTGGTTTATAATATCAGCGATATTTATCAATGAAATAGTTTTTCAAAAATATAATCAGAATAACATTTAACATATTGCTGTTATGATTTAGTTGGCTTGTAAACCATTAAAAAAATGTCTAAGTACATTAAAATTTTCTTTATATACATATGTATATTCTAATGTTTGATCGAAATTTTTTCAAAGAGCTTGCAATCCTGCCCAAGAATATCTTTTATTTAAATCTGCCTTAACTCAGTGAAATTGCCAAAAATGACAATTAAAAGCTGGAGAAATGCCGTATTCGGTGCCAATGAAAAGTGTGTTTCTTTCAAACTTCACCTGAAATTTTCATTGCTGCTCTTTGAAGCGTAAACGCACAAATAATATTGTCCATAGTCTTGCTTTATTTTAGTTTTAACATCTGACGTTCGCCATAAAGTGTTAGACAGCTGGGCCGTGTTTAGAAAAACTTCGTTATTTTTTGTTTCGTGTCAGTCACCTGCAGCGAGTGTTTCACCATTTGTTTGCTACCTCGTTCCTCGCTCGTGTTAGGTAGAATTGCATAAGTGATAAAACTTTATCTTCTCTGAAACACAATAAAAGTACGAACTCTGCTGCAGCGCCTCAACTGCTCGGGCCCGCTTCCGTCACTCGCCCGCAAATGCAATGCACAGCAGTTGTCCGCGTTCTTGCCGATAAAATGCAAAATATTTCATTTCTTATGCAGCGTATTTCTATTTACATGTGTGTGTTTGTGTGGAACTGAACTGCATAGATAAGGCGCTAATTTATCTGGTATCGCCTTTGTGTGCTTTTAATCTTTCGTTTTATACTTTTGCGTGCTTACTCCATAACCAAGGGTCGGGCCGGTCGTGGCAATGCTTAGTGACGGACTGTCAATGTACATTCCGAGCAGAACTTTTGACTGTCGATAAGCGTTAGCACTGTTTGTGTTGTTGTTGTTGTTATAAGTGTGCGATATAAATTCTTCGATGTTGAGTTTTGTATTTCGGTATCGTCATTAAATATTCAAACGTGTTGAATTGCGAAGAAAATAATCAAAAGTCGTGGTTGGCCTGACCTCAGCGCAAGTTTGGCATGAAATAAATAACTTTGTGTATAATTTTGTAGCACCTATTTAATCACTCTAATATTTAACATAAATATTGTGAAATAACTATTCGCTAACTGGAGGAATATACTCTATGTATTCATTATTAATCTTGATATCAAAAGTAGCCCTATGTATGTATATTGGTAAATTTTGGAGGCTCTCAGTATTTTACTTTTATTTTATATTTTCGATTCACATACAATTTCGATTCACTGTTACTTTATTTTCTAAACACCCTTTCCTCCGCATCATCTCATTCTGCTTGCATGTATCTGATAATTATTGTTTTTGTGCCTGCCACTGTTTGATTTCTAGATTTTGATTTGTCGAAGGTGTAGTTAATCATTATCACTGCTTGTCATCGTAGATTTCACCCGTTCGACAAGTTGATAGCGCAACCGAAATAATTACGCATTGCTGTCGCAGTAAAGTGCAAGCGTTGCCAAAGGAATTTATTCCCAAGCAAAGCAATAAATTCCGAGATTTCTTCAAATTTACTACGCGAAGTTTATAGACTTCAAGATGGGGTAGATACTATATTTGTGGTTAGCGAAAGTGAAAACTGGCAACACTACGTAGGTTGTTTTTTATATTTTGGGATTCGAGAACAAAAGCAAATTTTAATCATCGAAAATCGCTCTCTTGTTTACTTTTTAATGTTCTCCATTAAGATCTGTACACTTTTGCATGGTTCGAATCAATTGTCGAATCACTTTTGCCACTCTGTTTGAGATAGCTCCAAAACATGACTTTTGAACATATCAACCGCCTTTTCAGGTGTCGAAAAACGTTGACCGTTTAGTTTGTCTTTTACTTACGGCAATAAAAAGAAGTCATTAATTTCATTCTAGCATTGTCGTCGTAAAGAGTGATCCGTCTTCGTCGGTTGGTTTTTCTGATTTTTTGTAAAACAACTGGCAAACAAATGATAGTGTACCACTCAGAATTTACAGTTCTGCGTTGTTCTAGTGGTATGATTCCAAAAAAAACAGGCAACCATTTGCTTGGAAATGTTTCGTTCGTGAAAAGCTGTTTTGAATTCGGCTCATCTTGAAACACCCATACAGTCATTTGGTCTTTACTTTCGGGCGCATAGGCGTAAATCCACGTTTCATCATCTATTATGATTTCATAGGTGTGTTTCGGAGCTCCGCTATCACTTCCGACAAATCGACACGAGCTTTTTTTCTGAGCGATTGACAAATTGTGGGGGCCGTAACATATATTTTTGACACGCAAATGATCGTATGCTAGTCCCACTAAGGCCCATAGGTGTCTCAATTTCACGATAGGTCAGATGACGATCTTACAGCATCTCACTGAGGACAGCATCAATATTTTCCATATTAAACAACAACTCATTTTGAACTACCTTCACGAAGTCCATCTACGACCTCGATTGAATTCAGCATAGCATCGACCAATACTGGTCTTTGACGAAGCTTCATAACTAAAACATTGCAAAATGTTCACGATCTATTTTAATTTTTTTGCCGAGATGAATATTTCAAGTTTTCAAGTTGTAAACAACACAGGTAGTGGTGGTAATATGTCGAAAGCTTTCGAATATGCACCACATAACATCAAAAATGTCAAACTTTACGATATTCCGAAATATATAAGTCAACCTACGTAAGAGCTTTGCTTATGTTTTGCTAGACACCCACCGCTGTTCGCGCAGTTATTAAAATGTTGTAAGTGTCTAATCAAAATCATTTAGAGGATCACTTGATTTCTATAAACAAACTAATCAAACTGATTTAATTGCACAATACGCAATAATTTTTAACTGAATTGAATATGAGTTACGTAATACATATGTATATTCTCTGTTATTAAATTAGTCTTAACTGAATGGAAAAGTTATGTAGTTAAGTATAATAGTCACTTTGTTTTTATACATAGTTACATTTACAGTGTATATAAATATATTTCTTAATTAATTAATTTACAACCATAAAAAATAAAGGTTCGTAATAGACTACTGAAAATGATGCGTGATAAAACGGAAATGATAAAGGCTACTAAAGTTCGAGTTTCCTTTGATTTCTCCAGTGCTAATTCGAGTTACCAACTATTGCCTACTTTTCGATTTAACGCCCGCGTTCCTGCTTTAAACGTATCTCGTCTGTCCGTATTGTTATTCTAACTATTTCGCTCAGCAATCGCATTTAAGCGTCGGAAGGTCTATACGATTTCACAATACGTTTGCGCGTGTTTGCACATTTGCTCCAGAAATAGTAACTGGTTTCGATCTCATTGCTGCTTGATATCATTGGAGTGCACAGCAATTTTTAGTTTCACGCCCTGCTATAAATACTTACTTATATGTATATTATATAATTATATATGTTATCGCTTTATAGTTTTTAGCAAATCTAGTTGGAGAATCTAAGTTGCAGTCGTACGTCGTGACGTCACCTTATCACATGATCAGATCGCTCGATTGAATGTTTCTTGATAATTTTTAATACTCTTTAACAGTGGCATGATGGGGCAGGGGCATCCGTTGCTTATAGATTATTTGTTTATATATAAACATAAGTGTAATGGCATCGATAAATGTGAGCGATTAAAAAACATGCAAAGTAAGTACTGCTTTTGAAGATGTAGTAAAGGGTGTGTCAATATACCTATACGTAATGGCAGCTTAGACTTTTCTACAGCTGTAGAAAGTTTTTAAGGCACTTTGAAAAAAAAAAAAAAAAAAAAAAAAAAAAAAAAAAAAAAAAAAAAAAAAAAAAAAAAGTCAAGAGTAAATTTGTTTAACGTTACATTTCTCTCTTTCTCGGGCTTTATTAAGCATTTAATTAAGTACATAGATTTTTTTTTTAAGTAGGCGTATGGTTTTCAATGAGGCACTAACTTTTTACCTTTTTTTTTACCAAAATACCGGCATCGCGCACTGCAGAGTCGGTAATTCTAGCAGCATGAATAGGTTTCGCACCACGTTTACTTTATTGAATAATGCGTATCCTCAGAAACGTCATACTAAGACCCGAATGACTCAATCCGCCATTACGCGCAACAAATGAAGCAAGCCTAATCCGAATTTGTCGCATATGAAGTGATAATAATCCAAAAACCTTCGTTGAGAAGTGCATTATAAGCAGTGGGAATCATTGGTCCATTTTCCTTAAAAATGAAGCCGGGAGTAATGATACGTTGAATGGGGTAGGCTCTAGAGCCATGGCTAATGACTCCTGAGTTGGAGAATGGTAATGTGGATGACCTTTGGTTTCAACAGGATAGCACTACATGCCATACAGCCAACAATGTGAGCATCTAAGATCGTGTGTTTTAACACGAAAAAGGTTTTGCTATTTATAGAAAAAATATGTGGCTTTAAATTCCACTCACAACTTTTATTATGTTTCAGAGAAAAATGTCTCGCTCTTTCATGAAAAATGAATTTATGCCAAATTTCATGAAAATATTTTGTCAAATAAAAAATTTGTTCACACATGGACTTGATTTGGTTTATCCGTTATCTTGGATAATAATCTGTGCAAAGTTTTGGAAATATACATATACATATATATATAGTTTTAAAGTTTGATTCTTTCCAAAAACACATTTGCTTATGTTTAAATAACGGTACTTTAAAAAAGAGTTGCCATAATTAATAAAAATTACCCGAAGTTGCCTGATTTTATAGGGTGTGCCAATACTTTTGTTTCGCTATTATTAGTACTTTTTTTCTTTTATAATTACTATTAAATAAATATAAGAGATAATTAAATGAATTAAGACAAATATAATTGATAATTACTCGTCCTATCTAAGGACTTTTTTTTTTGGAATCAAAACATATTTTATAAGTGGTAAAAACAATGCTAAAGTCAAGGTATCTTGCTGTGCCAATACTTTTGTTCATCACTGTACATTAAAGGGTCTCTGACGTATAATTCCACCAATTGAAGAATGTTTTTACGATTTTTTTTTTGTCGAAAAAGTCGACATTTTGAAAGTCCCAGACTGACTGATCTATTCCCTTAAAACAACGCTTTGTTTAACATAAAACAACCCAATGAAACACTCTATGAAAAGTACTAGAAAAGGTGGGTGCGAACAGCTCAATTATAAATAATAGAAAATAAATAATACAATTACTATTTATATACATATAAACATACGAGTACATACATACATATATAAACTGTTAGTTCATATAGTTCTGATTTCAATTTGCATTAGCAATTATCAGTTTCAATTAATTGTCTGACATTTCCAGCAACTTTGTTGAGCTTTAAAAAGAAACTACGCAGCACTGACCAATCGGACATATCTATAGCTTTTAAAATGCAGTTAACATATAGATGTACAAGTATTCATAACTTGTGGCAAAGATCTTCTATCGGACATGCGCACCTTGCTATCGATTGGTTAAGAATCTCACAAAAAAAAAAAAAATATATATATATATTAAACAAAACAAATAATGTCCAAACATCGGCAGTACGTGTTTGCTCTTCAGTGCCCGTGATTAACTGTCAGCTTGATAAGAAAGTCTACCAGATCATGATCATGCCGCACGATCGTGAAACGCGATATGAATTTTAAGAGTCAGCAGTATGGCGAGGAAAAGAACAGTCATCGCTAGCGCTGCCCATATGTTAAGAGCACGCATATGTGTCGGTATGTATGCGCGTCCGCTTGGCCGTCACAGCTTTCTCACACGCATCGAAGTCATTCCACGAATCGGTTAATCACTAAGCTTGTCAAGATCGCTGACACAAGCAGTAATCAGCTTGTCCATCTGCCAGACTAACACGCCAATTGACTAAGCAGCCAATTGCCACTGCGCAGTCTGACTACGTCAATCAGTCAGTCCATTGTCCATCGATTTCGCTATCCTTCACTTCGTGCAACTACACATATACACACAAAGACACACATGCATGTGCTTTGTCGTGTCGCATATGCATGCGTTTGACCAATTAAACCGCGATGATCGCCGGACGGCGATAGGAGGACCTCGTGAACTTTCGTGGACGATAAGCCTACGAAAGACTGATAAACGCTAGAGATTCTAAATAAAAATAAAACGTTAAACTGATCACTTATTTAATTTATTTTCGTACTTTTGTTTGCCTCGTAGGCTCTTCGGGTGATTGGTTTATTACGCTTCGTATGTGTGTATGCTTCGTTGATGTGTACTTCGGAGTATGTAAATCGAAACAACGTCCTTAGTGGATTGTAAATGCGATAAGCCAATAGTGGGCGGGTAATTAGCGAAGTTTTAGCAAGAAATTGAAATCGAACTTTCAGATAATTGATCAATGGTCTACTCTGCGTATACGCAATACTTATACTTTTATATAAAAGTAACAACATTACAATTTAGTCATTTATTATTATGACTTAGACAATTAGATTTGAGTCTATTTAGAAATTCCTCATTTGCATCAACTTGAAAGACTTTGACATATATTTTTACTTTATCTTCCCAAATGTAATTATCCATATGTTTTCATTACTTAAATTTTATTGAAGAACTTGAACAAAATGTGAACAAAGTCTAAAGAAAGACAAACAATTTACAAAAAAAAATGTAACTAATAATTCATTCTCGTGCAAAATGATTTGTTCTGTTTCTGGCTTGACTTAATTTTTCCTCAAATTAACAATCGAATCAAATCGGCCAATTTGATTTGCCGTCACGTATGTGGCCACGTATGTACCTGCGGAAGGATGTCAAAATAATTTGCATAAAATATTAATGGACTGTTTGAATAAAATACCCATGTCGATGTCTGATGCTCACACAAACTTTTTTGTTAGCGTAATTATCTTTAGAAGATTTACAAGGAGCTGTTATATTCCAATACTGGTTTAATGCTCTGGCGCGTACTTGCTCTTGGTTATCCACCCTTCGCCAAAGGTACATAGTAATCATGGCCAGCCATCATTTCGAGATTCCCTTATTTTTTAAAGAAAAAATACAGAAGCCATCTAATGGGGAATGTTTGTTATCATGCGTAAGAACACTCTTTGGCATTTATTTTTTAAATATTATCACTTTCAAGTCGTGGCCACGGCTACGTGTCAGATGGCCCATCCGATGAGTCCAATTCTCGATGTCTGGTTTGAGCATTTCAACTGATAACTGGGGAATGAAACGGGTGATGTTTTGTTCCAAGACCTGAATCGAAGCGGAATTGTCAGCATAAACTTAACACTTGACATATCTCTGCAGGAAAGACGATGTGATATCATACGATCTTGGTGGCCAATCGATCGGTCCAAAACTTGAAATTATCATCGAACTGTTCTCTCAATAAATCGCTTCATGGATGCGATGTGTGAGTAGTGGCGTCACCTATGTCCTCGAGATCATGAGCAATTTTAGATATCAAATAGTCGGTTATCACGCGATAACAGTCACCATTGACGGTTACGTTCTCACCGGCATCAGTTTTTACGAAATATTTTGTTTTTTTTCTAAAATAATTGCAGATCTTGAATCTCTTCAGGTTGCTCTTCGTCCCAATTACCTAGAAATGGATCTCATCGCTGAACAAAATTTGGCACGAAAACGTCGGATCTTCTTGGAACTTGTCAAGAACTCTTAGTTCGAGGCGATGTCGCATGGGAAGATCGAGCGGCTTCTTATACAAGCTATATTTTGGACGCTTTCCATTCAAGATCTCGACGGAAAATGCGCCAAGTCGTTCCATATGTCCGAGTTGCTACGAACATCGATTATGTTGATCATAAGTTAAGCGAAGCGGGCGAAACACATTCTTTACAAAACGTGAATTTTCATAATAAAGTTGAACGGTTTGTAAACGTGGTTCAAGTGTAAGTCTTTCCATGATGAAAACAATATTGAACAAAAGTAACATGACGGTTTGACACGACTCACGCGGGATCTGTCAAAGAGGCTATTGAAAAAAGTACTTCCAATTGGATCACCCATTACGTATAGTTGCTATAAGAAATGCAACTGCAACTCAGTTTATAATTAAAACTGGTCGACTCGTAATAAACTTACAACACACTTATTTCTGAGCTGGCAAGACATGTGGAATTATTTATAAGGTATTCAACATGGCATAATATGATATGAATCGCGAAACTATTTGGTCAGCCCACTGCCTTTTTCCATATCTAGAATGTGCTACCGGTTTTTATTAAATAACTATGCAAAATATTATATTTAATACAATTAAAATTAATTTTTGAACTAATTCACTTTCGGGTTTGAAAGTCTAGTTGTGAGTAGTTAGACTGCTGTCGGAAAAGTGTAAGTTAATCGATATGTAGTATTTCTTGACTAAATTTTTCGACCCATTTCAAAATTGATCGTCAGAATCAAAATCAGTTGGTAAAGGTTTCGTTAATGCACTTTTTGATAAACACCAATGAGCATTCTTTTATCTATACTGATGGCAAATATGATAAAGTAGCCATATGCGTCGCGAAAAAACAACAAAAACTATATTAAAGTAAATAAATGAAAATTCAAAACAAAGAAAAACAACGTGCAAGCATATTTGAACAAGAATGATTTGTTTTTGATCTCCGCTTTTAAGGTTTATGTACATTAATATACGAATACAATACATTTTTACAGACATACACATACATACTATATAAAATACAATAGTACCTTTATATTTCTTTTATTACTTTTTAAATTTTTTGTTTGTTCAATAGCTGAATTCAGCTGTCATAGCATCGAAACGTTTCGAAGTCCAAAAATAACGAGCTAGGTATGTGCAGCAGTGTGTTCGTGTGTAATTAAATTGAAAATGTGTATTGAGTTATTACTGTTAGATAAGCGTAAATTGCAGAGCACCTTTGGACACCCTCTGTGGGCGCTTTGTTGGCACACTGATTCAATGTGATTTCGTCTATCATTGGGATGAATCAAATTCAGTGTTGCTGCCAGATTTCAAAACGTGTACATACTCGCCTGAGAGATAACCGAAAGCATGCATGCAAACATTGATAACTAAGTCAAACAGCGACACACAATCATTAAATAGTACAAGTAATTTGTTACCATTTTTTCCAAAGCAGTTTGGCATGCTACTGTTGTAAGCTCCACTAATTGCCTGATGCTACGCATTACTCACCCCAAAAATCCATAAATGTGCTTCTGCAGTGTACTGAGCGCCTTATCTACCCACCTAAATTTCTTTTCTGCGGCTTAATTAGTTTGTAGTTTGTGTCGAAAAATTCCATACATCAGCAAATAAAATCTAGAAACGAAGTTTATGGATTTTTAATCGCGTCCCGTGCACGAATGCGCTGGGCTATCAATCAATGTGTGCCGCTATTTTGATTACCACCGAAAGTAGTATGTTAGTAAGTAGAATGGGGCGGTATTGTAACAGACATTTAGTATTGTATGTGAAACGGGAGAGCACATAAACACGGTTCAATTAATATTAAATTCCACTATTAATAAGGTTTTCCGGACGACGTTGTTGCATACTTGAACTGTGCATTCATGCCTACTAAATATACAGGAAAAAGTTCAATAGTCATATTAGTAAGCATGTTAGATTGTTCTTATTATTTGAATCAACGATTCATCCAAAGAGGTGTAGTTGTTTTATAAATCTTGTTATATTTTATATTGAAAGCAAAACCTTTGCACCAACATAGTGTTGTGAGCTAAATCTTAAATACTTGAAGAGTTCGTATCGCTTTCAAGATCAAGATATTGTTAGGGAAAAAATTGATTATTTTATTCAATATAACTTGATATCGAGAGGTATTCGCCGTTTTTAATGACATTCCAACTTTGCGAACGAGCCACTAACGAATTATTGTTTTATCTGGTGCTGACTCGGACCAAACTCTTTCGCTTCTTTAGAGTCTCATTGAAAAGATAGTAATTTTTCAGTCCCATGGGTTATACAAGTATATGATATAAAGGCGGTTTTCAATTTAGAAGAGTATTTCTGGCATAAAAATACCTCAACAAAAACCGATTGGGAAGTAAAACTTGTCAACACTCGGCTGAATATTGGATCAAACTACTATTTTCAGGGATTGAGTTCAAAGTAAAAAGTAGTTTCTGTGATTTTCGAAGTTCGCCTTCATATACAGATTAAGTTGTCTATGAGTTATGAGTGGGATATTTTCCTTAAAAGCTACGAAGTTCTTGTATAAAGCTACTCTGTCGTAATGGAGTTTGTATCGTTTCAATTGGAGACCTCATGTGTTATAGGCAAGTAATATGGAGTAAAGTCATATTGTCGGCTAGCGCCACAGTTAAGTAACCTTTACAGTATTTTTTAATGTCCAGAGAAATATGCTGACTTCGTTTCACTAATAATAATTATACAATCCTAAATCAATTTAGCAATTTTGAACAATAAGCCGTCATATACACTGCTGGTCTTAGGATAGACGGACCAACGTTTTTTTTTTTAATTCTTATATTTATAATCATGCTTGTTCTTATTATTCAAAATACTTTTCTTATCAAAGTTCGAATCTTGCCCGTAAAATATTTGCTCATAGTCGGTTGATTTGCGGAAAAATAACTGTACATTCGAAGATTCCAGAAACGTCTATGGCAATCATGACCGTTTGCGGTTGGTCATTGAAATAGACGTACTTTACATTACAATAACAATAAATTGTTTTCCAGCTACATTTAAAGTAATAATGGGGAAAGCTACTATTCTGAGCTTATTGAAACGTGAAGAAGTAGACTTTTTCACTACCAACGACTATCCCATCGAAACATCGCCAAATAGATAAAACGCAGCTCCAGACCCGTTGATAGATATTTAAAGGATCCAGAGGAATATGGAAAAAACTTTAAAGGAAAAAAGAAAGCTCTATCTAAACAATCAGTACGAAAAATTGTTAGAATTGCTTCAAATTCGACTAAGCCTGCAGCTAAGATTAAGGAATTAGCTGGAGTAAAAGCAAGCTTTTCAACTCTTCAGCGTAAAATCAGACGCATGTAGCGTTTAAAAATCAAGAAAAACCCCCTCGGAATGAACTACGCAAAGAAAAACGGCTTCGATTCGCGAAAGAATACATGACGTGTACTGTCGACGTGGTCTTTATTGATGAAAAACATTTTAATTTAGATGGTTCTGATGGCTTTCAATATTACTATCACGATTTGCGGAAAGATGAGTTACAATTACGAGATCCCTTTGAACCAAATCCTTGAATTTTTTAACAAGACAATGCTCCCATTCATAACGCCCGGGTAGTAAAGTCATTTATTTCGAGTCAAAACGTTAATGTCAATTCCTGGCCACCATATTCTCCAGATCTTAACATAATTGAAAATGTTTAAGGCTGGCTAACACGGAAGGTTTACGAAGGAGGAAAGCAATACGGAGATAAGGAAACATTAACTCCAGCTTCATTAAAGATGCTTGGAGGGAGATTTCCTTGAGCTACATAGGTTCCCTGTATCATTCTATGAATAACCTGATAAATGAAGTTATTACTAACAAAGCGCGAAGTACTCATTACTTAAATCAGGAAGGATTATCTCTGAAAAATCAACTAGTAGGCGTTGCTGTAGTCCGATTTCGTCCATTTTCGTGCTGTCACATAAAAATATGAGAAAAATGTCACTTAGTAAATTTAATCGAAATTGGTTGGACGGGTCCCAAGATATGGGTTTTCACCAAAAGGTGAGAAGTGTCAATCCCATCATCCAAGAGTGAATTTTCACACCGACTTCCATAAAGCCTTATCATTCACTGTGTCGGTAGGAATTCTTCTAGTATTTCAGTATATATACTTATTAGAGGGCGGATCAACGTCCACTTTTTAATTTTTTTTTTTTGACTTTTTCACTTAAGCCCCTACTAGGGGCGCAGCAATAAGCAAAAAAGACGTTGTAAAAATATAGGTCACCCTTTATCGCCCATTTGCGCGAAAATGGGAATCAAATAATAACGGTAACTATGTGATTCATGTAACCGTAGGTGTGTACGTTAATAAGAGATATCAATCACTGATAAGGATTGAACAGATGAATTCTTATCACAAAAACAAGGAAAAGTATAGTATCACTATGGTTACCCGTACTATATATTCTATGGTATAGAAGCACTATATAGCGATAGCAGAACTTTCAATTTCAAATCGGATATTCTTTCAGTGGTCGCAAAGGACAAATAAGTTAACACAGTTGTCCACAAACTGAGTTCGATTTACTTGGTTAGAATGCTGAATTTGTTCAAGAGGCAGGTATTTTGTTTTTGGTTCATTATCCTTATCCAATTTTTAGGAGATTTACTCGCGAGTGCAGTGTATCATCCCAGTAGTCAAACCGATATTGCTGTTGTCACTCATCACATTGTTATCGCATTCATAGTGGAGATGTGGTTTCTAATAAATCAAATAGTTATACGAACTAAAAATGTATGTTAAAAAAAAACAAATTGTTCTTCTTATAAAAAATTTAAAAGCTTATGCGCGTCTGTTCTAATTACCAAGAAAAAAGCACCTTTTTTGAGTAGTTTTAAGAAAATGTGTGAAAAACACAATTTTGTTAGGTTTGAATAAATACTTGAATATTATATTAAAATTATCATTAATTTATCAATGTTTATGCATTTCAACTTTTTTTCAATCATCATTAAAATGATAAATAATTAAACAATTGTGATGCAAGTAAAAGTGCGTCTAACCTATTGACCAAGAGTGAATGTACCTACATTGCGGGACCAATTGTTACTAATGAGAATAAAGCTCAGTGAATTGCAGGGTTTATAATTTATGCAACCTTCTCTAAACAAAATTGTTAATTTCAGAGATAGATTTGTGAGAGTAGCAGTGGTTTAAGTTAATTTTTTAGATTCACTAAATTTACAAGTATTTTTCAAGATTTTTCAGTTATCTAATTCGTTACAGAAATACAATTTTGACTTATTTTGCTCATTTGGCCCTATTTAGATATAAATACATATAAAATTTAATTCACGGTATTTCTAATTAAGATTGTACTCCTCGATGCGATATATGAATAATACATACCTAATTTTGAGAGCACTGACATATGAACAATCTTGCGAAGCGAATATGTGGGTGCACTTTATCATTAATGACAAATGTTTCCTAAAACAAAAAACATCAAAATGTAATAAAATCATATCTCGATTGATAAACAAAAAATCAGTAGCCAACTTTTAATTGCACTTGTTGTTGGAGAATTTTTGTACCGCCTCGCATTGCCGTAATGGCTTACAGCTGCTAGCTGCTGATTGCTTTTTTCGAGGGAACTTTGTTAGCTTTCCTGTTATGATAAGCCGAAGAGTAAGCGAGGCACTTAAAAATTTTCAATTATTGGCTATCAAGTCTTGTACCACATTCGAATCCATAAATCTATGCACACATATATAGATGTATATATACAAGTATAGATGTATATATATATGTATATATATTGTATATATATCAGTACGTAGGTGTGTTTTGAAAATATCTTACTAGCGCCACACAATTACTTCGCCTAAGAAAATTAATCGTTTCAGTGTTTGGTATTTCTCAATGCTCACACTCGCCGCAGTTGATAAATGCTTTGAACATTAATGTTATTTCCGTTGGATAACAGTAAGTTCTTCTGGGAATATGTGAGTCTAGTGAAGTTTTGACAAAAATATGAAAACTAATGGGTTTTGTATTATAGTCGAATTTGACCTACTGTGATTGGAATGTTCAGTACTTAATTACTTTGAAAATTTTTACAGGTTCCTAACATCGACTCGGACCACTATCTTGTTGCAGCCAAGATTCGCACGCGCGTCTGTGCAGCAAAAAACGCAYGCCRTCAAACACAAGGAAGGTTCGACGTCGAGAAGCTGCAATCACAACAGACAGCCGAACGATTTTCTACTCGGCTTGCACTCCTGCTCTCTGAGGGCACTCGTTAACAACTCGGTATAGAAGAACTGTGTAACGGCATTTCAAACTCCTTACGTTCAACTGCAACCGAAACCATTGGTTTTCGGAAAGTTCAAAAGAACAGCCGGTACGACGAGGAGTGCCGTGTCGCAGCGGAGAGAAAACAGGCTGCCTACCTCGCAACGTTACGATCGACCACAACACGTGCGGGATGGGATAGATACCGAGAGTTGAAGAGGGAAG
>NW_017536074.1:87492-225621 GCF_001853355.1 Bactrocera latifrons | reverse complement strand
CTACGCAAATCAAGAAGAAGAATTTTTTAGAGTTGTTAAGTTCTAGGTACATCTGTTAAAACAAAGGGGCATATTTTTGACATTTATGACCGTGACATATTTTCAAGGAAAGAAACGTATGTGCAGTGCTACCAATAGCGGAAAAAACCCTAGGATCTCATGCATCCAGAGAAATATATTCCATATATATAAACATTTATGTATTTCGGAGGTCAAGGTAAACAGTGATTAATTTGGACGTGGCCTACCTTTCTAATCAAAAACTGCCTTTCTAAATCAGAAACTTCAACTTTAATGAAAAATGTTTATTATGATTCGAAAAAACATTCTTTGCCATTTATTTTTTGAAGATTATTTCTTTCAAATGTTGGCCGACACTACATTTCAGATGGTCCATCCGTTGAGGCAAATTTTCAATGACTCGTTCGGGCATTTCGACTGGTTACTGGAAATGACCTGTGATATTTTGCTCCTAGGACTTGAAGCGAAAATAATTTAACATTACTTATCCCCACAGATCGGTCTTGTGAAACCAAAAATCCCAGAGATCACGAAATTCAATTTCAAGCTTCAAATAGTCTGTTATCATGGCGCGATAATGGTCGTCATTGACGGTTACGTTCTCATCGGCATTATTTTTAAAGAAATAGGGACCGTTGATTCCACCGGCTCCTGAATTTCTTCACTTTATTTTTCGTCACAAATGCGGAAATTTTGCTTATTTACATACCCATTGAGACAAAAGTGGGCCTCATCGCTGAGATAAATTTGGCTTCAAAGCGTCGGATCTTCTTCGAACTTGTCAAGATCTCTTAGTTCGAGGCGATGTCGCCTGGGAAGATCGAGCGGCTTCTTACACAAGCTATATTTTGGACGCTTTCCATTTAAGATCTCGACGGAAAATGCTCCAAGTCGTTCCATACGTCCGAGTTGCTGCGAACATCGCTGAATCCGCGGTCTTCGTATACACTGCTAGCTACGGCTGTTATATTTTCTTCACTGCGCGCTGGACGTTGTCTATTCGATCGAATATTATCCGAGCAATGATTTACAAATTCATGGCTTCAAATACCTATATCTTTAATAACATTTGGTAAAATAATTCCTTAAAAAATGCATTTATTTATACGACATTCTCCTACAGTAGAGTCTTAGAAAAATGAGCGGGAAACACTTGTAAGTGTAAAATACTTGAAAAATGATCTTCGAAATAAATTTAATTAATAAATGTTTCACTCTTATTTTTTGTAAACTGCGAAAGTGTTTCCGATCGATTGATTGCCTCCAAAGGGAACGGAGTTCTTCGACTATTATCGTCTAGTGTGTGTGTAATACATATAAACAAATTAAGTTCAAAATGAATAATCAGTAACCTTTGTTGATCGTGCTATTAGAATCCACAAAACCGTCGACTACATCGCATACAACTCAGCAAATACTACATTGGTTCACATAAAATCAATGAACTCTAAATTCTGCAGTTCAACGTTCTTTTAGCAAAGCAAGTAGTCGGCACTTAATTTAATTTGCTTAAACTTAACTGCTGTAAGTTCATCCGTTACAAGTTTACAAACATCACCATCTCGGCTATGATCGCGGTGCTGTTAGCCGTTTCGAATCGCGACGCTCTAATCCACTTTCAAAATGCAGCGACATAAAATGCCTGCGATGGCTTTTTAAAAAATTACATTCTTATCTAAATGCCAGCCTCGCAGTCTCGTTTTCCATTATGATACACAGATACGCCGCAGAAATCTCAAAGTAATCGAATGTCGCCAATGCATTCGCATACTCCTCCTTCTCCACAACTCGCCACACTCGTCGGATATGCATTTGCGGCGCACACATTCTTATCAGTCCACTCTACTCCATTCTGATCCACACCGAAACATCCGTCCCCCTTTTGTATGTATAACCTAAGGCCGCCTGGCTATTAGGCGCCTACAGCTCAAGCCCAACCGCTACCCCATCGAGAGCGACGGCAGTAGTTCGCAGCGAAATCAACGATATCAGTTAAAGTAAAATAAAAGCAAAGGTATGCCAAAAGATGTACGCTGAAGCTGCATCCGCGGCTAAGTTGGTGGAATGTGAGTTGTGGTTGCACTCAGTGTGACTTGTGCGTAGCGCCTCCTCAAACGTTAGCAACGGTGACGCAACCTACTTGGCGTTAAGCGCCAGCTGCATTTTCTTTAAAATAATACGGCGATATTGAGAGTTCGAAGGTAATAAATAAATACTTAACGCAAAATGTAGAATGCTTTAGCATGCAGAAATGTTCAGCCTAGTGTGCTAAAAAGTCATATCTGACATACCTATAATAAAACCAATCCGAGTGGTGTACTGGAGCACTGTTCTGTGGATAATTGTGTAAAACTATACTATGATACAAATCAAACATTAAATGAAATCTGATTATATTTTTTTTTTTTGCTATCGGGGACTTTAGTCATCGGCAGTTTTTAGGTTTACTTCCTCAAGGAAGGGACCCTCAAAAAGGAAAAAGAAGTAAATTTCCATTAAGCACACATGATGCTATATATAGTTGTAATATTATCAGTGTAACAAAAACACAATATTATCATAATAAATAATGGCAAGTGGGTCAATCTTCGGATCCATCTTAGTTAAGTAGGCTTCGACAACTGACGACAATTCTAGGAAGCCATGCTATATGGGACACAATAGAAAATGAAATCTTAATCTATAATATAAAGGGTGATTGATTCTATACCAGTAAAGAAGAAGATCTATTCGACTACCTAATTTATTTAAATATAAAATACTGAAAGTTCATATTTATTGGGGAATGTTTATTTTTATTCCAAAGAACATTCTTTGGCATTGTTTTGAAGATTATTCCTTTCAAATGGTGGCCGCGGCAACGTTTCGAAAGGTATAGTACATCCGTTGAGTCCTATTTTCTGTGACTCGTTCGAGCATTTCGACTAGTAACTGTCGAATGACACTCATGATATTTTGCTGCAAGGTCTTGTCTGCATAAACTTTAGACTTTACATATCTATACGATCTTGGTGGTTCTCTCAATAAATCCACTGATTGATTCGATGTGTGGGAAGTGTTGACATTAAATGTCGCCGAGATGGACCGATGATTCAACCAGCCCACAAACCACAAAGAACCGTTGTTTTTTCTGGATGAAACGGCAACTTTCAAGATGTTCTTCGTCCCAAATGCGGCAATTTTTCTTATTTACGTACCCATTGAGCCAGAAATGGGCCTCATCGCTGAACAAAATTTAGCTCGAAAACGACGGATTTACTTGGAACTTTTCAAGAGCCCTAAGAACGAAGCGATAACTTGAAAATGTCGAGCGAATTCAGTTCTTGCACAAGCTATATTTTATGCGCTTTGAATTTAAGATCTCGACGTGAAATGCGCCAAGTGGTTCCATACTTTAGCTCAAGTTGCTGCGAACGCCGCCAAATCGACTCTTCACGGTCTTCGTTTACACTCTCAGCTACAGCTGCTATATTTTCTTCATTGCATGGAGGATGCAAACTTTCGTAAGAAAGTTAAATGTTTTGTAAACGTTGTTCAGGTGTAAATCTTTTCACGATGTAATGCCAAACAATACTGAGCAAAAACAAAATGACAACTTCACACGATTCACGCGTGATCTATTCCAAATATGCTTTTGAAAAAATAACTTCTGCTTTGATCACCCGTTAGATGTGTGCTACATTTGCCATACATATTGAACGATTGGAATAACGTGCTTGTATGGATAATATATCAAAAATTATAAATATTTAGTTATTCTTAAAAAAACACAAACCGAAGTGACGACTCATCTCATCGTACATTTGTATGTTAAGAACACTCGCTGTTTGGCAAGCACCAAACGCTGGCTCAATTGCATTTGCTCTTAATCCGCTGTTCGCCACCAAAACGAGCCGAGAACACACGTAAATATGTTTTTCGCATTTAAGTCGTATAATGCGTGCGAACCAGTTTTCAACGCACCGAGCGCCGGCTGTCCATCATCCAGTTGCCAACACCAGGGGCTGTCGTCTGCGCGGTGCGTTGACGGCAAAAATGAAATGCGTGTCTTGTTGTTTTAGTGCGGCGCTGTTTGTTCAGTTTAGCATAATTGCTGCCGTCACTGCTGCCACTGCCATTCCCCAGACGATTCGCTGGGCCAGTGCCATTGCCATCATGGACATGGTAATAGGCACGAACGACGATTGCGGCCGCAGCCACACGGCGTTCGACTGATTGTGCGTCGGCGCGGCTCATTTTTCTTGTTGACCTGCCGGTTACTTGGTGTTGGTGTGCGGTGTTGGCTGTGCATTGCCGTTTGCGCCGGCGCGGGCGAGAATTAATGTTAACACCGTGTTTTCCAATGTTTGCCATGTTCCTGCCCGTGTCCCATTTCACGTCAAGGATCATGCATTAATGCCGCTGACGGGTGTTTGGTTTCATTACTCGAAGGCGCAACTTGCCAGCGATTCGCGGTGTGTGCGTTGCATGTGGCGCATGCGCAGTTGGCTTGTCTTGTTGCGTCTTGTTCGGTTGTTGCTCTCAATGGCAAACAAATGGTAGCTTAAAACATTTTAATTATGCCTCGAATGTGTGCAACTGCGTGTAAGAAGGTGTTCGTGCGCCCGTTGATCGTCTCCCTGTCATACCTTTCATTTGCCGTCGCACAGACCCACGGTCTTCTGCTGTCTTCTTAGCACTCTTGCTCAAGTTTCTGCACCTCCATTCTTGAGTTTTGTTTTTGTTTGTCGAGGCACGCGGAATGATTGAGTTGTGCTAAAAGGATTTCTTGTGTGCGTCTCCGCCGTTGGCAGCCTTCTCCGCCGCTGCTATTTTATGGTTATCATTATAATTCTTTATGGTGGTTTAGTAAATTGTCGCTTCTACACACATTAAGTAATGTAATGCAATTTTATGTTACAGATTAAATTATTGCATGGGCAAATGTCAGGCCAAGAGAAATGTAAAGCAGATGAATTGATTCAGATTAAATGGGTTAGATTATTGCCAGCCACGGCATGAATATTGTACATGTACATGTATATGAATGGATTTTAAAGTGTATGGATCTTGTTACAAATAGACAATTAAAGAATACGAGGAAATTATTTGAAGGGGCAGCTCGAATTATTTTCTTCAGAGGTATGTTGAAAATGTCATACGAAAGGGAGCCGCTTTATCTGAAACTTCGTTTGGTATCAAATGGCTCGTCCTTTCCGATTCTGACGGAACTTTTAGTGTTGCTCATAGTCAGTTTATACAGCCCCATTAGTGTGTCGTGGATTTCAAATTAAGATATTTCATAAAGGCAGCTCATCTTCATTCTGTAAAATTCAGCTTTGAAATCGACGAACTGGCGATGTGTGTCGTTTTCTTTCCACTGGTCTTTTTCAAGATTTGGCGCGTGGTGAATATCTAATCAGTTTTTGATATTCCAAGTTTAGAGCTACACTGGTAAAGTCCAACCTGTTTGTTGAAGACGGGCTTTAATCTTTCACAAAAAACGCTCAAAAGAACAGTATACGCGATGTTAAGGAGGCTGATCCCACGGTAGTTGGCGCAGATTGTTGGCTCACCCCATGCTTTCGTCTGACCATATTCTACAAAGAAGCTGATGCACGCCGCTTTGTTGTTTTTCAGGCTAATATATGCTATTCGAACTTGTTCATAGTCCAGCAATGTAACGTCTGCTCCATCGTCATCGATTGGGAACTCGATCGATTGGGGGCTTGATAAGCTAAGCTCTTCGTACTCCCGCATTTCGGCCTCTTTCCTTTTCTGTCTGCAGCTGTTCTTTTGCAAGTCGAATAGAAAATCGTTCGGCTGTCGGTTGTGATTGCATCTTCTCGACGTCGAACTTTCCTTGTGTTTGTTTACGTACGTTTTTTGCTGCACAGGGGCGGGTGCGAATTCTGGCTGCAACAAGATAGTGGTCCGAGTCGATGTTAGCACTGGAGTCTTCCGTCTATCACATTGTGAAAATAGATGGAATCGAACAGCAACCCGCCCTACTTCTTATATAGCATAATTTTAAGTTCCGCTTGACTCGTTCAATTTGCAGAACACAAATCAAGATGCAATTGTTATAACGGGATATATCTTTGCACGAATATTTAGACCCCGGTGCCTATAGTTGATTTTTGATCGAAAATGCCGGTCAATGTGTGATATATATAACCAAAATGAAGGGCTACTGCTTCTCTTAAAATGGTTTATCAGTATGCGGAAAATGGGCTAAATCAGACCAATACTTCCCTTAGCCTCCATATCTTTATATATAAAAATCTTCTGACCCTGTGTTTGTAAATGAACTGCTCCTAAACGAGTGGATCGATTTTGATGAAATTTCTTGTGTGTGTTTAAAGAGATTCGAGAATGGTTTAGATTCAAAATTTAGTCCACTGGAAAATGCTTTTTTTTTAAATTAATTTTTCATTTATAATTAGTTGCTAATTTGGAATGTTTTACATTGGATCCGATAGATTGCGCTACTATCGCAGTATCCAATATTCAAGCCTTAAATTGACGTAATTGTGCAATAAACAAAACGATGCCAAAGTAAAAGGCGACATCTGTAGACAAGTTTTCATAACGTGGACAGAGTTGTCCGTTCTTAAGTAATAAATTGGGTGATTCAATTCATCTATGGGAGCTATAACATGTTTTTCATACCTGCTAATCTTGACAGGCAATTTAAAATTGCAAAACATCTGGCATCAAAAAATAGCGTCATAACTGGAGTGTTGATGAAAAGGTCTATTAAAATTTGAGATATACAGAAATATTTTCGAAGCATTGCATAGAGCAATGCAGTATTTAAATGGGAATGATGAAGTACATATATGCGTACAATTTCAAACGGATCCTTCCCGGAAAAGAATAAAATTGCTAAATATTGGGAATGAATTAAGAATTAATTTTTATGAAAATTTCAAAGAGGCAACATATCCCATTTGCACATATGCCGACGGCATTTTTAATTCGGTAATATGAAAATTAGAAGAGCGAGTATTAAGACTGTTTTGTTATATTATAAAAATAAAATACATTTTAAAAATAACAGTATTCCAAAAAATTAATATTTAGATTAATATTGTTAATTTACAGACAAATTATGCAAATTGGATTGGGAATATATCATTGCTAATTGTAAATTTATTATTTTAATTGGTGTATAAAATCTATGCCACCATTATTGTGTAGTATTCCAAAAATATGAATTATTATTTGTGTAAAAAAGGATCTCTATCCTTTGTTATTATCTTATTTTTCCCAGATATTCATTTGTAAAAAAAGGATCTTTATCCCTTTTGTATTTTCAACATAAAAGATTTAGGGAGTTCAAGAGCTCAAAACGTGCGCTACATCAGCTACCTACCCGACGGCATTTCGCAAATGATAAAATAAATTTTTCAAGAGCTCCTGTCGAGAATTCATACCTGGGTGAAGATTCATAAAGTACAGTTCGGCTGGATTGGTTACTTTTTGTACATTCTTCTCAAAACTATTTATTTTATAATTTGTTACTGTTACGAAGTACATATTTTACATAATCCTTTATAGATTCATTGTATATACTATTTTTACAAAAAAATTGGTTTACGTCTGTCGGGTCCGCTACTACTTAATATAAATATTTTCGAACTTCGGGGTGACTTTGTACTGAAAATAAGATGACGTGGTTTATTCAAAACAGTGCCTAAAAATCCGACTGACTTTGCTATATATGATTGGTTTTACACCTGTAAGTATTTCTCTGGCTTTGATTCTTGCAAGTTGCAAGAGTGTAAAATGTTCGGCTGCCCCGAAATTAGCACTTCCTTATATGTATCTGCTGTATTCGCCTAATCTATCATCATGAGACTATTTTATCCGAAACTGGAAACAAACATGAATGGAGTATTTATGATTTTATCCCAGCCATTCAAGTAGCAGTCACCGAAGTGCTGAAGAATAAGATAAAACCATCCAGGCATGCGCTGGTTGATGGTTCCAAATATTGAATTGAGGCTAATACAAGGTTGTTCAATAAATAGAATATTTTTTAAATATATTATAGCTTAAAAATTAATGTAATGTGCCTCCTATATTTTATATTTAAAAAGTTCGGTTATTTGTACAGTCAATGAAAATAATTCCATGCGAATCTCTAAAAATACTGGCAAAACGTTGACTTTTATGTTTTCGGGGATTTGCAAAAGTCTTGCGAATTTCATCTGGAATTATTTGACTGTTGATTTAATTCAAGTGCACAATGGTTTATACATACATGCTTTATCCACACGGTTACGACGAACGAACGACGAAATTCAAAAAAATAGTTTTCCGTTTTAACCATTAAAAATTCTGGGGTATATTAGCGGTACCACAAATAAAACTATTACTTTTTATCATGACATTAGTATCCGTATATCCAGTTAAGTTTAGTACTCTAAGAGAACATTGTAATTTTTGTTTGTGGCGCAATCTTACTAAAATTCAAAACTATTTGTATTTTTCATAGCCGAATTTTTTCAATTTTCGATTATATTGAAAATGGAAGTGGTTGTAATTCGAATTCGTTGCTTTTCAAACTGGTCCAGAATCCAATGTATATATCATGAACCATTTTCTTGCAATTTTGCCAAATGTTTTGTGAAGTCATAATTCAATTTGGCTTCTTCTTTAGCATTTAAAATTTCATAAACATATTCAAAGATCAAACGAGGTCATAGTGCCTTTTCTAGACTTTTCGCATATCATAAACGAAACATTTTGTTGATGTACCTACTCGTGAAGATCTCTTCAATTCGTGCATAGTGTCGCATATACGTAGATCAACATGTTTGTTTTTGCAAGATTTTAAGAACCTCTACATTTTTAACAACTATCTCATTGGGAATATCCTCTATATATTCAAAAATTTACTTTTAGAAACAATATTAATATTTTTTTATACACTGAGTAGGGTATCTTAAGTTTGGGAGGAAGTTTGTAATATCCAGAATGCAACGTTGGAGGGGTGTCAGATGTTTAGGGTTAGTTGGGCACGCAAAGAGGCGGTTATATGTTTGATATGTCAAGGTCGAAGCATTTAACCTGCTACATCCTTTGCAGGTATTACACTTAACCGAGGTGGAGTTTGAATGGAGCCTTTTGGCACGGACGCAGCAAACCTGCTGAAAGGCGTTGCTCCAGTGATGACACTCTTCTTTTAAAGTTTATGGATCCAAACGACGTTACATCTCCGAATGTACAGACCTTTGCATGATACAATTAGGGTTGATTACGAAAACGTAGAAGCGGCTATTGTGGGAATTACGATGTCCGTCTATCTTAATACACGCGAATTAGTTTCTCAGTTTTTAAGATATTGATAATTTGTCAGAACCGGCGATATCGGACCACAATAGCAAATATTTGCTATATTTTTAGTTTATAAGTATGAATGGATTTGGTATGGATTATTGGTAAAGGCAACGATTTAATCTTTGAGCAAACTTTTGAAATCGCACCGATAGCTTAAAGCTGATAGCTATGTATATATCCCTTCACTTCGATGGAAACGAAGTTAATATGTTTTCTTGTTTGAAGTAGCTTTCTAAAGTACAATATCCTTTTCACTTGTGAGAACCTGGAAGCAGCAACGTTCACAAGCGACGATTGAGAAAATTAATACACTCACAGGGCGTAATAGGCACCACTTACGCCCCTTCTCACTATGCACACACATAATTACTTACTGTATATTATATGTATGTATATATATAACTGCTGGCAAAGCCGGAAAAACTTGTCGATTCCAGCGGAATGCTTCTAAATAAATTATTTCTGAAGTTGATATACTGATAAATTTTCTCAATTAGGTGCATATTTTCAAGTACATACTACAAATTTGTGTTGATTAGTGTATTTATTCAACCATATATACATATATAAATAGGCGAGCAAAGCAGACACTTCAACCGAACGCCCCCAATTAATAAAATTTCGATTATTTACAAACGTAAATATATAAGTACTAAAGTCAAGTATTTATAGATCTGTATTTATTATAACAATACAACGAAATAAATCATAAATTATCAAAATTCCAGAATATTTGCTTCTGAAGACACAGGCGAGGCACTCACACGTTAACATTTTGTATGAGTATAATTAACATAACCAAACATTGACTCAGCGATAAAGCGCAGTCAAGTAGTCATCCAAGCACTTGTTCCCTGGACTATCAGCGTCTATCGGGCCATGTATCACAGAAATATAAAATAGGCAATTATACGGCAACCACTAAGCGGCTAAGCGGCCGAGCGGCAGTGAAGTGGAATGTTATGATCATTTGCAGCTCCGTCCATGGCATGTTGGGTGTGTTGTGCCTGAAGAGCGAGTCCATGCGTTACGCGTATGTGTGTATGTGTGAGTGAAGGGATATATGTGTAGCGGTTTGGGGGCTCTGGCATACCATGGTGACTTCGTAAAACAGCACACCAGCCGAGATAACAGATAGTCTTTGGGTGATAAGCGCATTTCCCCGATGTAATATGGGCAAAGTAATCGAATGCGAACGCTTGTTCCGCTGATATCAGTAAAAGCAATACTTGTCGAACAACGACTAAATAGTTGAGCTGAAGCGTAATGCAGAGAGGCAAGCGCCAACACGCAGATGTGGTAATTTATACTTAGTTAAGCGCAGAGTTGATTCAGGATACACTGTTATATAAAAGTATGTACAGAAACTTGCCTATACATATATATGTATACAAATATGCCTATGTACGCGTGTAATAAAAAGGAAATAGTATTCTCTTACACAACCACTTGCCTGATTAGTTGATTACTACTTATAAATATTCTGTATTCTGCTGTTGTTGTTCTTATTGGTATTATTGTTTCTTTTCCCCCATATTTAATTTTGCAATAACTTGAGCATCGAAGGCGCTACAAATAAGTTTTCTTATCAAATGTCTTAATATGCAGCAGACATTAATGGCGACATTTACAACAAAAGCAACAATCAGATCACAATAAAAGTATGTACGCATGTGAAATAAGTGAATAACAGGACTCAGTGATGCTTGTTAGGATACAGGAAATGACTAAACTAGACATATCATACTCGCATTTGTAGGAATTTATGAATTAATTTCTAAGTTAACATATGTATGTATGTATGTACATCTTTAGATACAAGTGTGCGTATGTATTTTGCACTGCCAAGTCCTTCTTCTGTTTTCCTTCCTACAATTGTTTTGGTTGTTTAAATTGCTTTTATGTAATTAAAGAGCGTTTGTGCCATAAATTACAAATCAATCGATTTTATCGAAAGCAGAGAAGATTACACGCATATATGTATGTATGTCTATATGTTTGCTCATACTCATAAATAAATGCTTGGCATGAAAATATATTTTATAACAATATTTTATGTACTAGACAAGATCCTACTAACGCTGCTTCTGTATGGTGCAATAAAAGTAGGACTCGTACATTGAAATATGCTGCCATTTCAAGATAACTTCATAATGCTGCTCTCATAGACGTTCCACGTCTCTACTAGCCACAAACAGCCGATTTCACAAATTAGTCTTGATACATATTTTTCACGAGTAAATACAAGTATGTATATTCACCATAAACCGTAACTGGTAATAGTCATTTGGTGCCAAATTCGGTCCATAAGATGGATGCGAGAGAATCACTCAACTAAGCTCTCGGCTTCTGGAGAATCACTAACGATGTGTATGGTCTGCCCTGGTCCTGATGAAACGCAATTCCTCTTCTATTGGCAATTCACAATTGGCTTCTGGGTGATTGTTTCCTTTAGGCAGTGAAACTGTTGATAATACAAATCCTAATTAAGAGTTCATAGTAGATAGTTCCGTGCTAATTCCTCCGTATACATACCAAAAATTTCCTGACAAATTACGATTCAACCACGACTGTTTCGCTTGACCTGTCGTAAATGCGATTCAGCAATTATTCGCAGCTGAAAATTCAGTTTGAAAATATTTGTATCCAGCCTTATTTAAATGATCTTAAGCGGTTTTTAGTGCAATAATTAGTACCTGGGTCATCGGAACCGTGGTTACATGATGGTCGGACTCAACTAGTTACATTATTTTCGAGAGTTGGTCTTTCGTAATGGAACCAACGCCACTAAAATTGCTCATGGTTTCATCGAATGCGGTATTCGCTGTTGGCAATGTGTAAAGGACCAGTATCTTCCGCAAAACTTTTCGCTCGAACACTCCACATAGCAGGACGGGAATGATGTGGGACTTTGAAAGTTTTGTCTTTGTACATCGAGAGAAGATTTTACTTCTCAATTGCCTAGTCAATCCAAAGTAGTACCTGTTGGCAAGAGTGATTCTGGAGTGATGCGTCAGTTTACACAGCCGAGACCATAGACACTAGTAACATTTTTAGCCACTGGACTTATGTCTTCGCATTTATTGAAGAAAAACTGTAAAATATGCCGTAATTTTCGTTGCTGTTATCAATCTAATCTATAATCTTTATTTCTTATTACCGTAAGCATCTAAGAAACCTTAACTTGGTCAGCAATATTATTATTTTCTTAGTTAATAACTAATATTGAAATCTAGATTTTTGAAGATTCTCAACAACAATTAATGCTCGTTTTGATACGCCTTTGTCCATTCTTGATTTCTGACGTCAATTACTGTGAATTTTTTACCTTTATTAAAATGGCGTTGATCAACAAAAACATCAAACCACACAAACCTCAAATGAGAATATTGAAATTAGCAAAATCTGGGTTTTACATCTAACCAGGATCTATGCATCATATCACCACCACAAAAAATTCAAAATTAATAAAAAGCACAATCTTATATTTAAATGCTTTTTTTTAAAGATCGAAAATCATTTGAATGGAAAGTTCCATTATTGCAGATTATTCTTATGAGAGATAAGGTGACTATTGATTTGACAATTTCGCAATCAAATTTGCATGCAATATGGACGCATTAGAAACACGAACGCAATAAAGTTATACTTAAACAAATTTCAGCAATATAATTAATTTAGTCATCTACATAAATGGTAGCTGAAAGATAGAGGTCACTTTTATATTACTTTTAGGGCAAATATCAAAATAAACAAAATAAATTTACGTGACCAAAAAATATCGGAAAGTGAAGCAAGTATAGCTTTGGTTAGTAGTTAACGGTAACGGTAAGAAAACTTGTTTATTTATAACATCATACGAAACGTAAATGACAAAAAGCGCCTAAATCCAATTTTAGCTTTAGCATTAATACGACAGACAGTGAACAATGCCAAAGGTTCTATCGTTGTAAAACAATGCTCAAAACAATTTATTCTTCTACATTCAGTTTTAGACCATTGCCAAATATCTTGAAGATATATTGTCCATATTTTGTATATTTCAATATATTCAAAATCTATTTAATTATAAAAAACAATAACTATTTTTCGTGAAAACAATGAGGATGAATTATGGTAGTATGACAATAAATAAAAAAAAAAAAAAAAAAAAAATACAGTAAAAATACAATTTTATAGCTAAATTGAATTAAAAAAGAAGATCTAGCGAGTGGTATCTTTTACGCTGTAAACTATTGTCTAGCAGTTGATTCACGAATATATATTGATGATGCTCCAAACAAAAGAGGTAACGTCTGCTAAATTCTTCGAATGTTTCTTTTACAGTAAACAACTGCAGATCCCGGTGTAGGACATCGTTTTTTACATAGACAGGAGTCGCCACTATGATTCGCGGAATTTTATTTTGAAAATCTTGGATTGTTTTTATATTTAACTGTCCCAGATTTGAACGCCATATGCTCAGATCGGCCTAAGTATTACCTTAAATTAGCAATTTGTTCTTCCGACAAATGCGTGATCTAGGCCTAATAGGCCAATATAGCTGCACCAACTTTGCCAAGTGCGCCTCTTATTAATTGTAATCCCCCATATTTTACGCATGAGTTTCTTGGTAACAACTGACAAAGCCACTTGAGAACAATTTTGACTTTCCGATGTAGATGCCAACGTTCCAAATGGTGAGTGACGGTTCTAGAGCATTCTCTGCAACTTTCTCCATAAGGGTGAGACCGGAGCCCTAACTCAAAGGCATGCGGCGGGCCAGGCGAAGTTGCTAATGGATGGTTATAACCTTAGCAGGTTTCATATTAACATTGGCTTAGCCTCTTGTGCAAACCGCTGTTCTGTGACATGGATGGTGCTGATACATTGCACACTGGATTAAAGCTCTTGGATCCAAGTTTCCCAATAGGGTCACATCGCATCAATAGCACCTAAGAGCATATTGGTATTCATCAATGTGACGCGGCTATGGTAATCATTGTGACTTAGGAGAAGGCAAAATTGATCTTATGTCTAGAGAGACTATAAGACTTAAGCTCAAATTTTTTAATATCGAAAGTCTGCAATTTTAAATATAAACTTGAATTAAAAGATTTTAGAATTAATCAAATTTACAAACAATTATAATAATTTATATTTTGTTTACGTTTTTGCAGGTTAGTTTATCGAAAGTCAATTTGAAGAAATCCATCAACAAAGTTAAGAAACTGATTCGAAGTCAGTCACTTTCATAATCACAGTCACCTTCGCATGGTAAACGGTTAAATCATGAATTAAGAATTCAATACTGCAACTCAGATATATCAAATATTTACAAGTAAGCTAAGCAAAGTCAAATACTTTAACGCTTTCTAATGAAGGTCTTATGTTTAATTCTATTATGTGTGTTAGAACCATAACCAACATCTAAATAGGAGAAATTTGTGAAGAATTACCGAAACAACACTTTAACTTGTCACCGAGGGCAAAGTAAACAAGTTCAAATGACGATTTACAAGATACGTTGTAGTTGTTTGTGTAATTTTCAACGGAAACATGGAGCCGCAGCACTTTGCCTTTGGACGCGATTCGAAGATCTGATAAAAAAAAACAAAGTGACTAAAGAAAGACGATGCAGTAAAGAGTTGAGCGATGAGCAGCAAAGCGGCAATAAACTAAACCGCCACATCGACGGCGGCCAATGCGTTGATAGGCCGGTCAAATGGACCAGTGGATCGGCGGACAGACATACAAGCGGTCGATTGCTCATGGACAGATGTACTAGGAGATAGCAGGAGGCCAGAAGAAGGCGTCATTAATTTTTCAGATATGAATGCAAGTTGTAAATGACTCATTTTATGCAGCAATAACAACAAACCACAGCAAGCAGCAACAAAAGTGTAATGTATACGCATGATGCAGCATTAGCAACATGCCACATGCAGTGTTGAGTCGAGTTCGAGTTTGAAAAATGTGTGCGTCAAGATAACAAGTCAATAAGCTCAAAGATTGTCAGTTAATTGCGTAGCACATTGTATGCACACACAAACTAAGCGCGTTCGGGCGGTGGATACTAGCGTGATGGGTTTCATGGTGGCATATACGTCGATTAACTGTCTAATTATGGTTATTTGACTAGCGATAAACGCTGAGTGGTTTGCAATTAGCCATCGTAATAATCCGACTTGTCTTTTATTACATCATATCGAATGGATTAGCGAACGAGCTTTGCGACCAGCTCAACGATTGACAAGCATTTATCGTCTTTTAATTTTTTTTGACAAATACATGCTTTATAGTTATAGCAAGCACCTTGATGGAGTACATGAGTATCACCTAGGCGTTGTGGATTTAAGAATACTTTTCAAAGATTTTTATTACAATATATGTTATAATATCGTTTGTCATTGAAATATTGCTTACAACACTTCTTGGTTGAAACTAAGATGCCTGTTAACAGAAATTTACTGCAATTTCTCTAACACTCATCCTCGGGACAGGATTTCTATAAATCTATAAGTAATGCGATTTTTTTTCTAAATATATCGTTTTCTCTGCAATTCGGCATCGAATCTGTCAACGCTCGTCATATCAAAATCCAGTCACCGTTTTGACCTACACCCAACGGTGAACTTTCCGATCAATAGGTCAATCTTCGCCCTCTTCAGAGCAGCTTTGCTGGCCTAAGTCTACTATTTCCACTGGGTGCTGGTCTCTGATGTGAATCAGTGGCTCCATGTTAGTTGATGGTCACGAAACGATGCAGAAGCTCCTTCAGAATACGTCAAAGAATGCTTTGTAGTGACCTCACGTATGTACAATGTAGACCAGTGTGGTTAAGTGATCGCGTCGACAGCTTTCTCATATCCAATATTTCTCTAGATTTCTAAGTAGAAGCGAGACACCGCAGTTATCTCTATTTCTGTACTGGACATTGATTTTCTCCTTTGTTATTCCAAAAGCAGTTATCATACTGTCACATGCTTATGTTATTTGAGTCTCAGAACAAACTTTTTTTATCTTTTGTACCTCCTTCTGTCCCAACTTTGTCATTATCAGAAACATTAGGAAAAGAAATAAACGTCGCCTGGAAGTATGAACCTTAACTGTAGAGGTGGTCTATTTCTAAAGTCCTCATCCTGCCATATTTTTGCAAAATTTTGGTTTAAACGCATTTGAGCTTATCAAATACTTAATAATAATAATATTGCTTATTGTAATTTTCTAATGTTGTAATCTTCTAAAATAAAACTTATATAATGTACTAGTACCCCTCAAGCACTTCCCTCTTCTAATAACATTGTGGTTAATGTGTCGCTGCTGTGTCTCTTGCCAGTTGCGATAATCAGCATTTTGCCTGAACAATCATGTTGGGTTTGCTTTTATTTCAAATGTTGCACATTTCCGTTATTGTAGCGTTGCTATCAAAACCATTAAGTTACATGTCACTTGAATATATGGTGTATGTAACTTCCACTTGAGTACAACCAACTTTATCCAGCAGAAACCGCATTATTTCAACTACTGTTGACAAGATTGCCGTCACTTTCCGTGATTCGTAATATTTGATGGGTCACTGTTGATATACATATGTATGTACCTACATTCAAACAAAAAATGAGTTGTTTAAACAACAGACATGCATTCAAGTATCCCAACTACGAAATGGACGCCATCTCCCTGTAGAAAGTAAAGCGTTCATTGTAGCGGTCTTCAAATATTTCGATGCCGGTTCGACAGCGGGAAGCTTCAAGTCCTTCTAAATATTTACTTCATCATTTAAGTGAAAGTAAGCAATCTCGAGCAATTAAGGTAATCGTTAAAAATTTACATCACTTAAGCGAGCCAGAGGCTATAATATCACACCTTCATAAAAGGGATCCAAAGCTATAAACGCAGTCAACAAACAAAGTGAAAAACGAAAGAACCATTAGATATGTTTCTTCTTACTTATGATGCAACAGAAAATATAAATAACTTATATGCCATAAAAACCATGTTGCATTGAGTTGTTGTTATTGAAGACGTAAAGCAGTCAAAGCTCATACCACAATGCAAATTGTGTCAATCATACTCGTATGGACATACTCACAACTACTGCAGTAAGCAAGCAAGATATGGGAAGTATGTGGGAAGAAAGCATAAGACCATAGAGAGTCAAAAACGTAATTACCATGAACCAAAATGTTATAACTGTGCTGAGACTTATCCTGCTAACTACAGAGGATGCGTAGTTGCGAAAGAACTGCAAAAGATAAGGTGAGCAAAGAACTGGTACGAAGAAAAACGACAAAATTATTTAAAATTGTGCTATGGAAATCAAACGGCCGTACTAAACAACAAAATGAGCTAGAAACAATCGTTACTGAAAAAACCGACGTATTCTTAATATCTGAGACCAATTTCAGCAAGCAAACTTAAATTAAATTCAGAATCCTTGAAATGAATCATGCAATTCGTCCGAATAATTGTGCACGCGTAGGAGCAACTCCACGAAAAACTTCGCATATCTGCAGAAGAGTTTCAAGCAATAACGATATCGATAGATAGTGACAACAACTTGTCCCTTACAGCAGTTTACAGTCCCCAAAGACATGAAATAAAATGCCATGGCCATCTAGAACTGATCAATAGCCATAAAAACCGATCTGTAATTTGTGGTGATTATAATGCGAAACATCACACTGGGCCACGAGGCTTATAATCACAAAGGACAGAGAGTTACTAAAAGCTCTTCAAATGACTGGGTGCAGTATCATGTCTACTGGAACACTAACTTATTGGCCAACAGATCCACTTAAAACACCAGATCGTATTGAGTTTTTCATTACATTATACATATAACATATCTTTTCAAACTATGTGTGCATAAAAGCGGTTAGGATATGGCCTCTGACCATTCACCAGTATATTTAACACTACACGAAAGTGTTGTTATTAAGAAACACCCACTTACGCTAACAATATAAAAATACTGACTGACAGAATGATTTAAGCAAATCCTATCCAATGTTGATAGTCAAGTAAAAATAAGTTGTAAAAATATGACATATCCAATGCAGCAGAAATGGAACCTCATATCTTCGAGAATTATACCGAAATTTCTCTAATAACTAACGATGAGGTGTGCAGAAATAAAAAACTGAAGTCTAAAAAATTGCCTTGGTTTGACCTTATTACCAGTGAAATACTAAAACAGCTTCCTCACAATGTTACTATTAATCTAAAAGACGTATTGGAAAACTGAGGTGATTATGTTCAATAAACCTGATAAGCCAGCGCAAGACATCACTTCGTATCGGCCCATATCTCTCCTGCCAATACTTTCAAAACTTTTGGAAAACTGCTTGCTGTGCGTCTTAACAACATGATTGAAAAGAGGGACCTGATACCGGAGCATCAGTTTGGCTTCCGCAAAATTCACTCCACTATTGACAAAGTACATAGAATAACTCGAGTCCTTGAAAATGCTTTTGAAGAACAAAAGTTTGCTTGCCAGTTTTCCTCGACCTGTCTAAATCCTTTGATAAAGTTTGCCATGGCGGCCTTCTAAATAAAATTAAAATGCTTTTACCAAAAAAACAAAAATATATATATATATTACAATATTTTAAAATCACACTTTTGGGTCCGTGTTTTTTTCGAATTAAAGACGGAGATATGTACTGTGATTTAAAGGAAATAAAAGCTGGTATTCCTCAGGGTAGTGTGTTAGGATCCATCCATCCATTACCTTCTCCTTACGTGTGATCTACCACACGATGATGGCAAAACACAGATTGCGTCAATTGCAAGATTGCAGAAACGGTGAATAAAATTAATCGAAACCAAATCAGTACATATTAATTTCACATACAACAATACTAAATACATATGTGCCTCTGTACTTAAACGATGTGCAAATACCATATCACAATATTGCGAAATAACTAGTAGAAACTCTGCATTATCCACATATAACAAAATTCTAGTTGACAAGCAGGTGTTTAGACCAGTTTGGACTTATAGGATACAACTTTCAGGCTGCTCTAACCCTAGCATTGCTAAACAAATCCAGCGATTCTAATACAAACTTTTAAATGCGAAGTCTATAGGCCTCGGTATGTTTGCAGTCACGACCTTGAACGCGATATCGGAAATGATTCAGTTGCTGTATCAATCAACAAATGTGCAAAGTCTCATATGGAAAGACTTTCTGACCATGTGAACACTGAAGCTGGGGCTCTTGTCACTGAAAGTAAATGGAAAAAAGGCTGAAACACAAAAAACCCGTATCACTTTATACAGTAGCTAGACTCTCTGCAATTTATACGCAGAGCACCATTAATTATTTTGAATTCTACAAGATGCTTTCAATCATCGCCATAAACTTGTTTCATCAATTGAAACGTTTCGGTAAAAGTTTTACCAACTTTAAAACAAAATTTAATTTTGGCTCTTTGTTCGAATCACATTTTCGCACCGATAACACAAACATACTGACACTTAAAACGCAATAACTTCAGTAACTCACTTCCTATACAAATGTCATGAAATTTTCACTGGACAATCGATAAAGATAACAGATTTTAACGCAACAGTCGATATATAGATGGTACTACCAGGGGGCGCTAGATTCAAAAAGTCCCGTTTACTTTGGAACACACCTTGCAAAACAAATTGTTCGTTAGTTTATTTTATGTTAACTCTTTACATTGGCAATGAAATAAAAAATGAAGTACTAGGCCATAGCATAATTCTTCCGTGTTATTGGTAAGGTAAATGAGTCAGGATGTTTGGAAATCTTGTTCATTTATAAAAATTTGTAAACGAGATGACCTATCCGATACTTTGATACTTGTGAGATGCCATGATGGCAATTATCTCATTTAGTAAATTTTTAAAATACAGCATTAGGAGTTACGAATCCCCATTTTATGACGGATATATAATTTCCATATATATGAAGTGCTAATTTTATAAGTGAAAGGTTGCTGGTAGGACAGCTGTACCATAAAACAATGAAAATAGTCTTGAGTATTAATCGGGCTTGGCCTGAAAAACTAACTATCAAACTATCATAATGAATATAATTGTGACGGAATATACATGATTTCTGCAACATATCAAGCTTTATATATTCCTAATTTCACTTCTATATGTGTCAAAAATTGGATATGGCATATGCCTACCTAAGTCCCTTACATGCATTTGAAACGCCATACATTCCATCATAATTGTCTCGGCATAATATCGATTTACTTTTAGATTTGCATCCATCAACTGGATAAATTCAGCACTATGACGACAAGTTATTCCATTATTTGAGCTATGCTGTGATCAGTGTACCTTTGACCAATCAAATTATCTAGCAACCCAAGAAATAGTTAATTTTCAACATTAGAAGCTGAAATATTGTAGATCAAAATGCTTTGCGATGGATGGATTGGATGCGATGGATAAATTAATAAAAACGCACATATAGAAAAATAATAAACAAATTTAAAAATATTTGATGGGAGTGGAGAAGTAAAGGAATGAAATGTAGCCTTAAACTCAGAAAATTAAAAATTAAATCGAATTCGCCCACAGCTTCGAAAACCAAGACAATCCAAACTCAAATCATACGGACTAAACAATTCCACATCTACTCGCCAAATCAGACTTTCAGTGAACTCAAGCCAATACGAGTAGTCACAGTGCGGTTGAACCGACGTGAAGAACCGAGAAAAGAAAAAAATGCAGTAAATCAAAAACAATTGAGTTTTCTGCAATTCGTGCACATGAGTATTTGAATGCCTACAAATTGCTCAGCTGGTCCACAAGTCAAACACAGGCGCACCAGTCACCGCACTCCTCGCCAGGTGGGAAAGTTGGCAAGCGCATGAGACAGCCCAGCATCCAAACGTAGCGCGCATTACTAACGACTCGCAAATTGGCCACAAGTCGTTTGCAAAGTCAACCGACCGACAGTCAGCTGTCTACGCCTCACTCACTCGTTCGCGCATATACTCGGTCGGTCGGTTGGCCCGTCCGTCGGTCGTTTGTCTGACGCCCCTTCACTCGCCTCCTTGACTGGCTGTGCATGCTGTCGCTCGCTGCCGTGTGGTTGCCTGTCGTGCATATTGACCTCTGTGAACCGACACGCTCGGTCTTGTGGTAATAACGTAGCGAAATATTTAAGTCAAGAAAATTAACACCTTTGCTGAAGATTTTGCATTTGTGATTTCCGTCCGCAGCACCCTTACAGCACGATATCGCACCCAGCGAGAGCAAAACAAACACACACAAACCTAAGTCGGTGAGCGCCATTGCCAGCCACCCATATACAGTACATATGTACTCACCCACAGTTGTGGAACCAGATGGACGATCAATAGTCGTAGAGAATTGAAATTTACTTTTCCTCATCCAACAGCTCGGTTGTAGGAGGAGCATTTCGTTTCTTCTACATATGTACGTACATAGGAGGTGTTTGTTCCAAGCTCCATATCTGGGCGATTCTGTGTATGTGAGTATTTGTGTATTGGACCCATTTTTCTTGCCTGTAATTTGGCTGCTTTACATGCCCATTTACAAGATCTCTCACAAGCCGAACTAATGTCAACATTCTCACTCTTGGCGATACGAAAATCATTTGCAAAAGAAATCCTACAGTCCAACTATTCAAGTAGGTTGTATAACTAATAGAAAAGGCAGAATCATTTTTAGCAATTGGCATCGTCCCACCAGCTTATAACATGACTTACAATGAGTACAAGGAAGTACAGTGTGGCTAGACTGCGTAATATTCATAAAATTTTCGGATAGTGAAACATTAATTTAATATAATTTGGGATAATAACAATATATTGAAAAATTTCATCGAATTCGATCTTTCATACTAACCAACCAGCGGATTATTGTTGATATAAAAAAAGTATTTGTACTCAGCCCAGACTGTCGTATAGTCCATTGGATAATGTGATTTAGAATATAAAACAGAGTCGTCCATACATACTGTAATAACCGCTTGTTTATCTTTAATTAATCAAGTATGTCCCGGTCCGTTATTATGATATGACTCTTCCGAACCACATACGATATTTGAAGATATATTTCCGAGCACTCATCACAGTATTACCCTGTTAATCTTGGAAAGAAGTGAAATTTATCGAAAATATGAACAAGAAGGTATCTCTCCAACATTTATTGTAACATGATTCTAGAATGTGTGGAAATAGTTCGAAATCATAGTACTAACTTCTAACTGAGCGTTTGAATGCCTATTTAATAAAAATCCCAAAAATCTTCCATCCTCCGTGAGTCTATCGAAACCAGTTTGTTCCTGTAAGGTATCAGCAACGTTCTGAACAGGAGTTAAAATTTCAGTGTCAAAGCATGATGGTCATGGATTTGACGCTCATTGGGCTGAATTTATTACGATCTCTTAGGTGAAAAATAAATATTCTTGGAAATTATTTTCCACTTGTCTCCTCCGTTTGTCTGTTTGCAAATCAATTTAGTGCATCTCTTACAAAAAACTGTCAAATATAGGATTCAAACCCTTGCTGGAGATAAAGGAGCGTTCACCAGGAGAAAACCACCGGTCTGCTCAAACAAAAATATTCCTGAAATGATATAGAGTGAAAATTAAAATTTTTCAAGGGATGAAGTTAATGTTATTAATGGTGTTAATATATACAGGCCACTTAAGAAGTAGTAAAATCCTTAGATTTCCAAAGACATATTGATTATCCGACACCAAAAACAATGCCTATATATATTAGAGTGCTGAGGCACGATGAAAGAATGTATAGAGAATATTCCACAACACATCATAGGTATAAGTAAGTTCGCACTGAAAGAGGGTCCATCTTGGAGACCTTAATGAAACTAAGATATAATATTGTGGAAAGTGGCGCCGCCTTGTTGAAACCCAAATGTGGCCGAGTCCTTTCCGTTCTCACCGGGATCATTTATAAGCAAATATATAGACCGATGATTCCACCGGCCCACAAACCACACTAGATGAAATGTTAGCTCTTGAATCTGAAACTGAAGGAAGGCCAATCTTGGTGACCTTAGCGAAACTAATGTTTTGAAGAGACAAAATGGTAGAGTATTGAGTAAATATTATCAAATTATAGGGAAATAGTGCTGTGAAATATAATTATATTTTTGCCAGAAAGAAACACCTCATTAATGAAAATGCCCTAGTACCTTTAGCAATATCACATATATTCACAGTTATTTCGAATTTTACTTGATAATTCAAAAGCTAGAAACACTACACGAATGTATACATGTTCGTACGTACTCGTAAGCACATTAGCAATTTTATTTTCCCAGCTGTCGCTGCTGTTGCCACTACCACTGCCGCTGCTGTTGCTGCCCAAAAGTGTTCCTATTCTCGCTGCTTCTGCTTGAGACTTTGTCGATGACGATCTCTCGGGGCGTTTACATTTCATGATACCTGTGCACTCTTATTAGCTTTAAATGCATTGCGACTAACAAATAGTACGACGAATGTGCAACACAACAAAAACAACAAACAACACCAAAGAGTTGCAGCAACAACATCATTTCACAGTCGCATTATGGAAAAAAATGGAGAGTGAGAAAAACTGCCGCTTATCACACTTAACGATATTCTTCACGAAACAATTGCTTACTTTGCCTTTTTGTTTAACAAGATCTTAATGCGATTACACACCAACGGCAAACGACCGAATTCACCGGCGTCGCTATCCGTTGCCCGCTGCCCGCTCTTACTTGGCAGTTAGTGTAGTTCAACGAGATTTTGCATTTGCCTTGCAATCTTCTGAGCCGGAATGGCGGCGCAACAAGCAACGGGTATAAAAAAGACAACAATCTTCTAAGAAGTTTACCTCGAGCCAAGCGCTGCTGGACCAACGGGTTGGATCGGGTGGGGGACTGGTCAGCGTGGACCTGAGCAAAATAAGCTATGTGTATGAATGTGTGTGTGTGAACGCAAATCGTGCCTAGGTGGGGTTAGCTCGTTTACTATGTGCGGTAAATACGAAGGAGCGCTTGAGTGTAATATGAAAGTGCATTTGTTCGCAATGCTAGTGTAGTCCTATGTATGTAGAATTCAGAGATTAAGTACGCATATAAGAGCACCTACACCCATTCTAACTACCTATCGGCACACCCGCATCTGCATGCGCTTGCACCGTGCTTAAACGGTTGGTGCTGATGGCGTGAATTACGAGTGTGAGGTTTCTTGAAAAGTGATTTTCGTAAATAAAGCTCAATTGTGTGCAGAATTGCTTCCAAGTTTTCACAAAATTTAACGGTCTTCGATAAGTATTTATGTTGAAAAAGATGTAAAGAGGCGTTTCTTTGGAAGACATTTAGATGTAGTTAAAAACTGAAAGGGTCAGGAACATTATATTTAAAAACGCTAACGTTGTTTTTGCTTTCATGCGAAGAAATTTTGACAAGACGCTCAAAGATAGCGAGCTGAGAAGTGGCGAGTTCAAGACGGCTAAACTTTTTTATGCTGAATGTGTTTCAGAGCAATACTTAAGAGGTTCGTGCTACTTTTCAAGGATGCTACTTTAATAAAACTAATTCAAACATTAAGAACGAAGGCAATGAGAGAAGCATGTAATAAACTTGCAAAATCGATTTAAATTTTGAATACTTTGCACCCGTAGCTGATTTCCGAAAAAAATGGGTTTTGCCGGTGGGAAAGATTTTTCTGCTTAAAGTTATATCAAATCCAAAAAAAAAAAAAAAAAAAAAATAATAATAATAATAATAATATTACTAAAAAGGTATACAGATATTGATTGAAAGTCAAAATTTTGTGTTTTGCCAAATTACACTTCAGAGCGGCTTAAAGGGTTGTAATTATTTTCAAAAATCTCATTCCTTTTATCATGACTTAAAAAAAAATATATGAGTACATATATCAACGAAATTTTAAAAATTTTCCCCACCGACTTTGAAAACAGCTTTTCGAGAGAAAGGTTCATAACTCCGAAACAGTTTTTCGGATTAACTTCAGAACTTCAGAGAATATTCTCAACGATATGTACATTCGGGACGTTCAATATATAAGGACACAAAGAAGTCGATTTTTTCAAATCCTCATTTCCTTAAAATAATATGGATTCGAATAAATATGTTGACCAAATTTAGTTTGCCAAATATTTATTCGAATCCATACTAAATAATTAACCGCCGTATGAAACCAGATTATACACACCTGTTTTGCATAAATATGCAAATTTTGCAAATTCGAATATCCAAATTATTGGGTTTTTTAYTAACTAACTAAATTCGGTGTAAACTTGCCTCCTTATGTGTCAAATATACTCCATTTTCGTATGTAATATGTTAAGGAGGAAATTGCGACTTAAAATTGAAAATAAAAACAAGTTTTCAATCAAAAACGCTCTAGTCAAAGTATCCGATATTTTTAGGAAGTGAGTAGGCTTTATGCTTGTTAAAACATCTACTTTTTAATAGTATGAACAGTATATACTGCTTTGTGCAAAAAATAGTAAGACCTTTTTCATAATTTTTAAATTCTTAATTTATTCTTCAAGTCTATGTCCCTCAAACTAATCCCCCTTGGCCGCAACACACATGTGTCAACGTCTATTGCGATCCTCGAAACAGTTGTTAAAGTCAATTTCTGGAAAAGCCTTCAATGCGTGTAGTGTTCGTTTAATACCTCCAATTTAGTGAAAATGGTTTCCCCGGAGCAGTCATTTGAGTTTGCTGAATAGTCGAAAGTCACACGAAGCTAAATCAGGCAAGTACAGTAGTTGCGGTACCATATTTGTTGAAAATTTGGCAAAAACTCACGGAGAATCAATGCGATGCAAGAGTGTCGGTCCATAATTCCGGCCTCTTTTTTCGGATAGCTTCATAACACTCAAAAAATATTTAGCCCAGTCATTATAGTAAGTTCACCTTGGAATTCGAGATACCCAGCTGTAAGATACACTCTACCATATGTAGGTTTTGAGACAACTTTTAGAGTGTCAATATAAAATATTTACAGACTTGCAGCTGGGTATGTCGAATTCTGAGACTCTTACCTAATTTAAGCTTGAATGACTAATTCCTTTATGACAGTTTAGTTGATCGGAAGGAATTCGGAGTGCGCCACACCTCGATAATCGCAGAAAACTTTCGACATAACATTGATTTTTACCTGCTTGGACGTGGTTTTTCGGCTTCCGCTCACCTTTGCCACGTTAAGACATTCATTTCGTGGCATCCCGGTGATCGGAAGGCATTGTTTCACAAGCGCACACGCAATTAACGTTTCGGCATCAGAAATTTGACATAACATTTAATAGAACTTCTTTGTTGAATAACTTCACTCATCGTAAAAATCGCCGAATGCTTGTTATGTACTTCGGAAAGACAAATGATTACTAAACAATAATACTTATTTTTATTTAACATACCTACCAAAAATAAAATTCGATGAATGGGTTTTCGCGCAAAATTTAAATTAAAAAGCCCCCCTATTTTTTGGCCACACAGTAAGTGTAAAAACTCGTCTTCACCTACCTGTATATAATAAAATTAAGTATCTTTCACTGCCAGATGTGCGACATTATTATTATTTGTAATATATATATATAATATAATATTATTTGTAATATAAACATATATATATTCAGACTGACATTTATGCAGCTTTAAATTAGCTTTAAACGAAGGAAAATTCGCTACTTTCCAATTGGCGAGGATAAAAAACTATCAAACAGTCTATGAGAGCAACGTTTTGCCAAAGATATACCCCCTATTTACTTAATAATCTGCCTAAAGTATGCCTGTAGGACCAAGAATATATTAATGATTTTGTGAAAATATGATGGCCTCTAGACTCAATTGTTCCATACTATTAAGAAATAGAGTGTTCTTAGAGCTCTTTGTATGCCCTCTTATAAAAATCTAAATTGCCAAATAGTATTAAAAATATTTTAGGAAGAAATTTTCCATATGTGAGTTCACATACCTTAACGAGACAAGAATAAGCCACCTATGCAAAACTTGCTGCACATCATTAAAATTGCTGAGATTCCAAACAAATGACTACGTCAATTGACTCTCTCCACTACCCACTGCCTCATACCACTTCGAAATCGGCATAAATACGTATGTATGTGTGTACATATTTTAACAATGCCAGCCAAAGCATGTGAAGAGCGCACATATTATCGCATTTCTAGGTTATACATACACATACCTACATACACATACATGTACACATACGTGCGCCATACAAATGTGGCGTTAGAAAGCTTGGTCCAAGTTGAAAAAGCGCAAAAAGATGCTTCTGCCAGATTTGTGGCACAAAAGGAAGATAGAAAATTTTGAACAAAAACATAATAGAAACCACACGAGGTGTATCACGCGGTTGCAAAGTGGCGGAGGTGAAGCGCTTTCTCTTCATACCACTTTAACGTCCGACGTACTCTGCCGAGTCCCCACCACGAAGCAGACCGGTTGCCATGTGGCTGTGCTTGGTTGGCGGCACCCGTTCGCTGTCGCTGCGGTGGCTGTCTGCTGGTAACCGAATCGTTTGTTGTTGTTGTTGGCACTTCTGCTTTTGGCTGCTGTTGGCTAAAATCGCAGTTGCTGCCACGCTTATTGTTGCAAGTGTTGTTGCTGCTTCCCTGCCTCATTCCAGCAGCATAATGTGCATTAGACACGATTCGTGATTTATGAGGTGCGAATTGCACTCAAATAATTTTTCCTCAGCAATTTCGCCGCTTCCCTCATTTCGGTTTATTTTGCCAATTTACACTCGTATACTTTTCATTCGCTTTATTAAATTGATGTGAAGTGATTTGCTGTTGCACCTTCGATGGTGTTGTTGTTGTTATTGTGTGTGTGTGACTGTTCTTCAGAGCTTTGCAATCTTGCAAGTGTGTATGTGTTTGTGTGTGGAAACGAAAGAATTTCTGCTGGCTGTGAGCAACATGGCATGCGGCATGTGGCATGCGGCATGTTGTTGCAGCTCGCCACTATTGTTGTCGTCCTCATAGGCAGCTGTGGTGTCGCCGTCGGTTTCGCGGCGCTCTGCTGCCACCAGCTTTCGATGTTCGATAAACATCCATTTTGTGTTTTTCTGCAATTTTTCCGTAATTTGTTTTTGTTACTATAACAATTGTTTTTGTTTTCGATTTTGTTAGAGCCAGTTAAGCGCAGTGGTTGAAGTGCCACACGGATCGCCAGATTCACCACCACTACTGGTTGCAACAATAAAATATAAATAGCTTTGTGGCTACCGTATGTTGTTCTTGTTGTTGCTGCCGTTATTGCTTTTGTTGGCGGTCGTTGACGATGTAACGATGTAACGATTTTATTTCGTTTGTAATTTTATTGAAAGAAGTGCAAATTACAGCTGCAGCAGCGGCAACGCCGTATCCTTCTGACCGTAATCCCGTTACTTCGCCGCCACCTTGCCGTTAACAGGGTATGTTTATTATTTTATGATTTCGTTGATTTGTTATAATTTCCCTTCTATACACAGGAGCGTCTGTGTGTTAGATTTGAGGTGTGAGTTGAAAATTGTGCTCGATTAACGGTTTTCCTTGTTTCTGCTTACCACTTCGAATCGCCATTGTTTTTGTGGTCGCCAGTTGCAATATCACTGCGGCATTGCATGCTAAAAAATAATTGCACTGCCAATTAGTTTCGGCATCTTTTGCCGATTTGCAGTTGGGCTTTCTTCGGAAGTTTTCAACGCCTGGGCCAAGCCTTTTTCATAATCCATTGCTTTTATTGTTGTTGCTGCAAAAACATGAACTATTAGCCTGGCAAAGTGAAGGTGGTGAATGTTGCCTCAATTTCTGGTTAATTCGACAATTCGTGGAGGAAAATTATAAATGAACTGACAATGAGCAGCAATAATCACTGTCATTTAAGCGAAACTACAACAATAATAAATATCCGTACCTTGACAGTTTGTGTTAAATATAACGCGACACTGCTAATATTGTCAGTTTAATAATTAAAACAATTTTAATTAAAATCAGATGCGCTTCCAAAAATAAAGAGAAGAAGATTTCACGATTTATTGACGATGCCAGATGCATTATATTCACACGAAATTAACGGTACTTTTGAATACTAGCTTCAAACTGTGTCTTTTATCTGACACCAAAAAACAAATCTGTGAAACAACCATAAAATACTTTATGCATTTATTGCATTTATTTTTTGAAGGCCTTTGTATGGGAGGTGGGCGTGGTTATTATCCAATTTCTTCCATTTTTGAACTGTATATGGACTGTCTCTTATACACATCTAGATGTGTTTGGTTGACATAGCTATAGTAGTTTTCGAGATATGTACAAAAAGTTAGTAGGGGGCGGGGCCACGCCCACTTTTCCAAAAAAATTACGTCCAAATATGCCTCTCACTAATGCGATCCTTTGTGCCAAATTTCATTTTAATATCTTTATTTATGGCTTAATTATGACACTTTATAGGTTTTCGGTTTCCGCCATTTTGTGGCCGTGGCAGTGGGCCGATTTTGCCCATCTTCGATTTTAACCTTCTTAAGGAGCCAAGAAATACATGTACCAAGTTTCATCATGATATCTCAATTTTTACTCAAGTTACAGCTTGCACGGACGGACGGACGGACAGACAGACATCCGGATTTCAACTCTACTCGTCACCCTGATCACTTTGGTATATAAAACCCTATATCTAACTCTTTTAGTTTTAGGACTTACAAACAACCGTTATGTGAACAAAACTATAATACTCTCTTTAGCAACTTTGTTGCGAGAGTATAAAAATTATAATTGAAATGACGCATTTATCAAAGCTCTTAATTTGCGCCTTTGTTCTTTAGTTAGTTTAGTTCTTATCAAGATTTATGATTTCATATTCAATATCCTTGTATAAATTTCTAAATTATTCGATTTCGTCATCCCATCGAAAGAGATCAAGAACTTAAATGAGTAAGTATAGGAAAATTATCGCAAGGTGGGAGTAAATGCGTATGGCTAGGCTGCAACATAATATAGGCGTCATGGGACCATGGGAGTGGGAGTCAATGTTAGAGCGGCTGACTCGCCAGTTGGCTCCCTACGAAGCGGTCAGGTACATAATTGAATATAAATAATATTAAAGGTTCAACGTTCACATTTCATCGTATATATGGAGTCCTCTTCTCACAAGTACGATGTAGGATGATTTCACAATATTTCTGTCGTCAGATTTGTTTTAAAAATCGATATAATCTTCTGGAAACTAAGTAAATGCGTGCCTTCGTGCCATCGTAAAGAGGTTGGTATTGTAGAATGGGATCATTGCCAAGGTCATAAAATGCCTTTAAAAATTTAATGAGAAGTTATAAAGGGCTTTAAGTAAGCCACAAGGTAGGATACAAGGCTGTACAGATCATTGAATTATAGAGGGGTACCAGCAGTTTAAAATATTGTAAAAAGTGAACGTAAGTCTGCCTCATAATAAAAACACATACCGTACACAACACCAAAGCTAAGTTTACCAAATCCTTCCGATATGCCCTCACACTGTGTGAAGATGGATGAAATTCGATGAAAATCACTCTATGTTAGAAGCATTAAATTTTATATCCAAGATAGAGCTTGATGGACGTGACGCCGCTCACCTTAAGTGGAATTTCATATCTTTAGAATTGTTTCACCATTTGCAACTAAATTTGGTACGTTGTAGAACCCTGATATTATAATGTGAAAACGGGCGAAATCGGACTACAACCCCGCTTTCATCCCACATGACACAATGGTAAATTTCATCTATTCTCTCATTTGATACATATAGAAAAAACTTTGATCAAATATTGCCCTAAAGATATAATATATCCGACTATAAAATAGCGGAAATCGTATTATATATTTTCAAGCCTGCAGCTACCGAATATATGGACCGCAGTGCTTATGTCTGACATTCAAACTTCCGGTACATTTCATACTTTATATACCGGATAACCTGTGAAGATTCTTAATGAAAATCATATAGTTTTTTTTATGGTGGTATTACCATGTCATGATGCCGAAAACGGTTGGACCAATAACTTCCTGCCCTCATATCTGACCAAATCATTTCCGTATTTTAATTAATTACTTAATCAATTATTTAATTAATGTTTTTAAATAATTTAAAAATTTGAGAAGCTTCCAGGTAATCGATTGATTGATATAAGGTGTTATCTATGATATAGACATATAGAATGTACCAAATGCTCTTTGTAGAGGGAGTGTGTTTAACACATATTGATCAAGAATTACAGTCGGGAAATATGTACAAATTGTTTTAGCGATCTAAACGATTTCTACTTCGTTTCACATGTATGTATGTCAATGAATTTTAGGATGTGTTTAAAATCATAGCATGCATAAGTATACGCGTATTCTGGAGCGATTTTCCGAGGGTTGGGAACAATTTATTGATTATGTGATCATCATCATATTTCTTGGGCTATTTCATATGTAGCAAATAAAATTGATCACTGCAATGGGAATCCAACCGCCACAGTCTCAGCAACATTGCCGCATTTTTGCCTTACCAGAGCCAAGCAGAACGAATACTTATCCAAACACAAGATCGCAAGAGAGGATGCATCACCGAAAACTGGCGAGCGCTGGTTAAAAGGGCGTGGCAAAAAGTGTTCGCTGCAGTACGTGTCGGTTGTGCGATCGATCGGTTGGCTGGCCGCAGTCAGAGCTATGCTGGCACTAAGCGAAGGTGCATTATAACACTTTCACGGTTCGTTGAATGTTGCCGCAAGATCATTGCCGATCGATTGTAGCCGACAAGTGATGGCGTTCAAGAAGTGGGAGTAGTTGGGAAATGTTGAAGCTGAACTAATGGTGCGCAGTTTTTGCACTTGACGAAGCAAATTATAAAATTGCTTGGCTTCGTTCAAAGCTGTGGGTGAGAAAGATAATGATTGGTTAGAGACATAAGCGGAATTATGGATTATGAGAAAATATTTTCAATGCCTGTTCGCTTTGATGTTTTTAAGCTTTATGGATGACTACTGTTGGAAATACATATATTCTGTAATTATGAATAAAAGGTAAACGGAGAGTTTCAGCATAGTTTTGTAGAGAAAGAAATACTATGTAAAGCATTCAGTTAAATAATGTTCATCCATTATAATATAACAACAAATCCAGATCCTAACAAAAAACATCAATTCATTTCTACCTGTTCACCTAACCAACTATTCGTTATACGCGGTGCACGTATTCACTGGTTTTTGGTGTTAGCCCCACACCATTCTTGGCAATCTCGTCAGCTATTTCATTGTCCACGATGCCTTTGTGGCCTGGCACTCAGTAGAAGTGAAGTTGCTTATTTCTGGCAACACTTTCCACTGCTGCCCTGATTCCCAAGACACTTCTGGCCGATGTGTGATAGGAAGCTTTAGCAATAGCAAAAACCTCGGCTTGAAATATACAACAGTGATCCGGCAACTTATAAGGTTGAATTATGCCTAAATCTGGACAGTATACTTCCGCACAAAATCTATCGTCCATTCTGTATAGATGTCTAGAGTGTTACGCACAGCTAACATATGTTCACGCCAGGGTTCTTTCCTGTGTTTACTTCGAACCTTCTTTCCCAGTTGAAAAGTGGGGTCATATTGACGGTGTTTCCCTAACCGCCAATACCCCCGAGCTATGCCCGAAGGTTCTATATGTAAATTCTCCTGCAGCCAGTAGTCGTCCCGCCGATTTCGCTGCGCACTTTTCGGCGAAGAGGTCTATAGGTGACAGGTTTAGTACTATTTCAAACCCCGCGGTTGGAATTGTCCTTAAAGCTCCAGTTATGTACAGCGCCAATTAAAACGCGTCTAACTCCAGAAAATCGTTAAATGGCATTCAATTTAACAGTGATCAAAGTGTGAACCCGTGCAATTTAAGCGAAAATCTATGGTATGGTGCAAGTACTTGACCAATATCAACCAAATTTAATTGAGAACATTATCGTTACATTGTTTATTTAGACCATGCCTACTATTTATACAACATAATGAAGATTTTGTAATACAACCTTGCAGCGATTGTAGTATTTAAACTGAGAGATCATTTATTTAACAATGATCGAAATGAGAATATAACTATTGAAGGCTCCATACGCCTATATTATACACAAAAAATTGTTCTCTCTGTGAGATATTTTAATGAAATAAAGAGCACACATTTTTTTTAATTAGAAGCATAAATACCCAGCATGATGATTTGCGACCTCTCGGTTGTTTTTATGTTGTTATTTGTAAATTAGTTTGCGTTTGAACGAATTCATGTGTTTGTTGTCGAGGTATTTCTAATCTCTGTGCAAAAGCAACTACCGTACCACCAGCTGCTTATTATCGTTTGTAAGCTATCGSGAGTATAGCTTATTTTGCTTCAATGCCAGCAGCACTTGAGCAACACTCATCGGCAGCCCATTACACATTTATCCAATAACGAAACGCCAACCCATTGGTAGTACTCCGAACTGCATACACACATTCATATAAACAAGTGCGCACTTAAGCTAAACGAGTATTTTTGCGTACATAAACACATGCAATGAAATCCAAAGGAGGCCTGGACAATAATTACGTAAATACGCGAATAGTATGCGCTACTTGGGGGGTAATAAAGCATACAAAGAAGCTCAACGAAGTTAATAGTCAAGGTAAGGGAAGTAAGAAAACGCTTATCACAATTCAAAAATTTCATTTGATTGCTTTGTCGTGCGGCACAGCGGGAGGAGCAAACACAAAACTGATAAGACCCGGACGCTATGAAGCAGGGCATCTCGTCTGAGAGATTAAGAATGTCCTGCAAAACTGTAGCAACGCCCAGGTTATCCCTTCGGTATGCACACGGATTGGCTTCGATATGAAGAAAAAGAAATCTTTTTATGTTGTACATAATTTGAGAATGGGTTGAAATGGTGAGTTGCCACCGGAAACGCAGCGCTAAAGGAAATAAGCAAATGCCATAATTTGACAATGAATGATGGGCTTGGGCGACATCGCCTGACACCGTGACAAAAAGGCAGCGAGTGAACCGTTGTTATCGCCATCAGCCATCAGCAAAAAATGTGTGAGCACCTGCTTGTCCCAGCCGGCAAGCAAGCAGCCAATTTGCTTTTCCACCACCACGATTTGTGATTATTGCCAGACTTATGCTCGTACATATGTAAATATGTACGTAATCACACCCATGTTGCTGCAATTGCTGCTGGCGCTGGTCGCTGCGTCGCAAGCGATCATTAATAACGCTGAAAATGTCATTAAAAATGCCATCGTAACGCTGTGTCGCTTTCAGATTGCATTTTTTAATCCATCTTTTATTTCGAAATCATTCATTACTTACTTAATTTCTGGCTTAATATGTGCAGACTTGACATTTATGACTGGTAATTTCCCTGAGAAACTTGCGTTATATCCAATGAGAGAGATGTGTTAATGTAATTGTGAGTGCCGGTGTTACTATATTATGCGACAACACCAAAAAGCATCCGTATCTTTACAGAATACAAATTTACGAAATCAATATTGCTCAAATTTTTCTTCTTCTTCTTTATTGCCGTGGACACCGCTTAGGCGGTTATAGCTGAGTCTACAATAGCGCGCCAACTGTTTTTCCTCTCTTCCACAGGGAGTGTGCAGAATATGCGAGTTTTCACGCTGAAATTTTTGGGTTTTCTTCATCAGCTTTGAGTTCCGCCGCTATTTTTTTCGTGTCTGAATCAGTGGAAAATGTTCTTTATTATTTTATCTTCAATTTCGGAACGCTACAAGCAGCGTATCTATCATATTTGAAGCTTCTGCCAAAACGCTCGATTCTTTCTGAAGAATCACGCTGAATAAATTAGAGCTTTTCCCATCAGAGAATGTGTCAATCGAACATATCACAGATGGAGGTGAATGCGGCATCTATTTCAAGTTATCTACCAAGCCGCATCGCTTCAAATTTAGCACTTTCAGTTGCGGATCTGATTGAATTTATTAATAATTTAATCTGCATACTTTGCTAAACCTTGTAACTTCAGTGTAGGTTGTAATTTCCTCTATTGCCCCCCTCTGAATCCGCCACTAATTGTATACAATGACATTACTCTTTTATTCCAAAAATTTCAACATGTAACATGTAACATTAGGTTAGGTGAGTTGGGTCATAGGGTTGATCCAGAATCAATGGATCTAACTTTGATAGATATTCGTTCGTTGTGGTACCCAAAATCTCATAAAAAGAAGTTAGCAGCACGACGAAGCGTATTGAGCATACCAAAAACTTATTAAGGCGATTAATATCAACCATGTGTCTACCTTTATATTATATTACAGACTTGTAAAAGCCAAGCAAAGCAGGAGAAATCGATAAGCCAATTCCACCTCGCCTTCATTCAAACAGCTGTGACAAAGAGCGACAGAAATGTAGACGCACCACTATTGAACCTACTGGTCAACCCACCAGCCAGTCCACTCAGAATACTTAAAATAGATTGACTTTATTAAGATAAAGTATTACGGAGGACCTGTGGAGGCCTGTAAGCTCGTTCAGCGCTGGTCAACAGAACTTATGCGACTGCGCATTCTTCCAAGGTACAGAGTTCCAGCGCTGGAAGGCAAGATGATATCGGGAAACCGACTCCAGGCGTTTCTATTGTAACTGGGCACCCACACAAGTTTTATATGAATGAAGGTCGAAGCGATTGCTAATAAGGTCATGCAGCTTTGAGAGCAGAACCAGCGATATTATAGCCACTATAACCATTCGGCTAACGGAGCTTGGGAATGCATACAAATAAACTTTTATAACAATTATCGGAAGTCGCAGAAAAGCCTGCGTATCATAGAATATTTCCTAATATCGGAGCGAACAAATGATTGATGTGCTACACGAACTGATACAGCATCGTCTCCGTAAACTTCACAATTTTCATTGATAACTTGCGTGACATTCTTCCCTTTTTTATACGAAAATTTAAAAATTTCTTCATTATTTTCACTCATTTTTGGAAATCTGTAACTTTTTTTCAACTTTCCCGAATTTAGTTTTTTTAAATGAATGATTTGAAGATTAAAATCTCACCTTTCCAACACTATATGGTATGACACAATTTGATTAGTAGCACTGGAGATACACGAAAAGACTTTTTCGGCTACTCAATATAAGGGAAAAATTTGTGCTTGATGTGCTAAGAGCTTCGTGGGGTATTTTAGGTGTCCCGTTTATTAATCTCAGTTCAAAAATCTTCCATAACGGACAGCTATTTCGTCATTTTAGTAAATGGCGGTGATTTGACTTCTATAACACATAAAATCCTACATATTGGGTAATTATACCCTAAACAGGGTATATTAAGTTTGCCACAAAGTTCGTAACACCCGGAATGGACGTTCGGAGATCCATATATATAAATGATCAGTATGTTGAGCTGAGTCGATTTATATGTACGAATTAGTCCCCCAGTTTTTAATATATCGTTTTGAATTTTTCAAACATCATTCTCTCTTCAAAAGGTTGCTCATTTGTCGGAACTGCTGATATCGGACCACTACAACATATAGCTGCCATATAAACTGATCGATCGAAATCAAGTTCTTGTATGGAAAACTCTCACATTTGACAATGTATCTTCATAAAAGTTGGCACAGGTTATTGGCTAAGATAATAATGTAATCTCCGAAGAAATTGTTCAGATCGGTTCACTATAGCATACAGCTGCGATACAAACCGAACAATCGGAATCAAGGAAAACTTTCGCATTTGACGTGATATCTTCACGAAGCTTGAAATGGATTACTGCTTAATAACACAGTGGAAAAATAATTGTAAATTAATGTCATCGTAATAAAACATTTTATACTCGTCCTATTACTATTTTAGAGAAATTTTTAACATCACGTGCCACCCTAAGGCACACCTACATATTGTTCGTGAAATTCGCGATCTTGTTGCTAAATTCATTTGAATTGCATTGTTCCGCAGACACAAAGGCAATTAAATTGCGATAAAAACCATTCTCCTACTTAATTTAAAACCCGAATTTTATAAAGCTTATCTCGAAAAATTTCTAGCAGCGAATGCTTTAATTTACAATTGAAATCTAAAGTTTGATAATACGAGTATTGTGTTCGTGCATTGCTTCGGGCATTCGCGTTAGTGCTTTGCTGTTATTTGATTTTTAAGCAGCGATAATAATTTCTAAGATTGACTTTGGCGATAAGGTTTCACTTAAAAACTCATTCGAATTTTTATGTTTCGCTGATAATTTATGTGTTCAGGTGCGCATTAAGCTTTGGACCTCGCACCAGCCGTTTCAGCGACCGTTACGGTGTGTTTGTAGTTACTCTTGTGCATTTGCATATATACGTTTATTAATAATATTCACTCGAATAATAATTTGCTAGGAGAGATATGGTGATTTCAGGTTTGGAGCGCGCCGTTTCTGCTTGGATTCATCAAAATTAAAAGCTTCGCCTTCAGAGCGAACGAGCTGTGCGGTTTGAGCTTAACTCAAATTGTCAGTGTAAAGTTTTATTAATTAATTGAGATTTCTATTTAAATTTCATTAAGATTTGTTGTTCATTTGGAAGCCTTTTTAAGCACTGTGTCGTAGTTTATGTGCCTAGGTGGGATTTCCGAATCTATGGTTAATTCTTTTTTTGGGTGTCAGTTTGTCATGATAAAATTAAAGTAAGCACTATTTTAAATAAATACGGACACTTGCAATATATAACATTATTCATCTAATGCTTGCGACTTACTTTTTTTTAATAAGGAATAAAATTCATGAACGTTAAAAATACAAATGTTATCTGTTTTAAAACATTTGGATGTTAAAATTCAAGCAAGTAAGTCCGTATTTGTAACAAAGGAGTGGCCGGCGGAAATCTCTAAATTCGTTGTTTAGCCTTCTGACCGATTTATGGACCAGGTCCATTTTAGATATGATGTGGTGTATGGGGGCTAGACGGCGTTATATATCGAGTTCATCGTTCTTTATTAATTTTTTTATTCTTAATTAAATACATGTAATTTTAAGTTATCCCTAACCTAAATTTGACGGCTGTCGGATGATAAGTTTGCATATTACTCCATTTTGAATGAAACCACTTTTGTTGTTGTGAAAAAATGGATAAAAAGGAATTTCGCGTCTTGCTAAAAAGATGTTTACCGACGAAAACATCACAGAAGTCCACAAAATAATTTTAGATGACCATAAAGTGAAGTCGTTTGAGATAGCAGGCACTCAAAAGTTAGCAACTGAACATTTAATAGTGGGTGCCGCGCATGCTCACTTTTGACCAAAAACAACGACTAGCAGATGGTTCGGAACAGTGTTTGGAGATGTTAAGGCACAATAAATCCGAGTTTTTGCCTCGATATGGCACAATGGATAAAACATGGCTCCATCATTTCACTTCCAAGACCAATCGATAGTCATCCGAGTAGACTGCACACGTTCAACTCACTTCAAAACGTGAAATAATCCAACAGTCTGTTGGCAAGGTTATGAAGTCTGTTTTTGGGATACGCATGGAATAATTTTTATTGACTACCTTAAGAATGGAAGGACCATCAACAGAAGCTATTGCATTTGAAGGACGAAATAGCCGAAAAACTTCCGCATTTGAAGCAAAACACTTGTTCTCGGGTTTGACGCTGCAGGTAAACTGAACTAAACTACAGCAACTAGAAATTGAGCAGTTCACTGTTCTGTTTAGAGAAACTCCACGCACATCTCCTGGTATGTTTTAAGCCATTTTTTCCCGGATTATACTGAAATAACTTAATATAAATATTGGTTTGATACTTTGACTGGCGGGTTCATAATTCCGTAAATTCTATACATAGGCCTTCGGTCTTTGTAAACAAACTAGCTTCAAACTATTATTAAAGGTACTGTATTCCTTTAGGTCACAACACTAGACTAAGGCATATTTATTTTGAGAATTCGACAACACTTTAATTTCTGGGTGCCTTCTAACTAATTCTAGAATTGTTTGTCTGTCTATACTTTTCGGACACATGCTTTTAGCTTACTTTAAATCAGCACCGACGGACAATTGAAAAAGGTAGGCAACATAAATGGTATTCAGATGTGAAACTAAGAAAGAGGCATTGATCTACTAGTGTAACAGAACACAAGAATGTTAACGACATTTCGTTTTATTTTGGCAATAATTTACAGTTTATATGACGCTACTGTTCACTAAAATCTGAACTTTTGAAATTTAAACACCATAGAAGAGCTGAGTATAAAAAAACAAGAAACAATTACAATATCAGTATTACTCCAAAACTCCTAAAGGAGCTACTAACTATTGCTTCAGTAGTGCTTTCTGGCTTTTCATGGAAAATATAGCACGTCATCATGTCTGAAACATATTTAAGATTTTTTACTTAATTTAGGCTTTAAACAAGCGGATTCAATAAATAAAAACTATTAAATAAAACAAATAAGAAAGGTCTCAAATAAGTTCGGGTGCAACCAAACATTTTATACTCGTGCAACTTGCACAAATCAAAGCTGAGGAAATAATTTAAGGCACCCTATACTGGTCGGCATATTCCACAAAAGGTTGGTCAGAAAAACGAAAATATTATACATATGTAGTATATGGGAGTTAGGAGTAGTATCGACCCGATTTTATTGATATTTTCCAATACTACATACTTAACATGCCACATACTAATGAAATGCTAACTGAGATTCATTAATGTTCCTCACATATTATCACCAATCATATGGAGTAACTTCCAATAATTTGCACAAATTGTTATCAAAGGCAATGCTACAATCTCCGAATTTTTAGTTCGGACCATGAAATGTAAATTTATAACATGTTGCTACAGAGTATAATAATTATTGAGATAGATATCGTTATATCTATATATACAAGGTGCTTTCCAAAGTAAAAAGGATTTAAAAAAACAACAGCAATAATGGTTTTTGCGGTAAAATCAATTTATTTTATTCAAAATAGTCTCCTTCTGCATCAATTTTCCCACGGTCCAAAAGCATGTCGAAGAAGTGTTTTAGCTCGTTGGCCGGTACGGCCTCCAGTATGCTGGTGCAAGCCTTTTCAATGGCCTCTACGTTTGCATAAAGCTTTCCTTTCATGGGCAAATACATTTTTCCGAAAAGAAGAAGTCGCACGGTGCCATATCAGGTACGGGGGCTAAAATGCGATTTTTGGTTATCGTTCTTCGAATGTTGGATTCTGAGCAATTTCGTCGTCAGTCAATTTGTGTGTGGGTTCGTAAACCCAAATGTTCGGTCAAAATGCGATAAATCGCTGTTTTGGAGATGTTCAATTCCATTTCCATGAATTTCAATGATGATTTTGGCTTTCATTCATATTTTCGATGGAATTTCGGCTGATCACGGATTGTGATTGGCTCACATGTTATTCGTCATTTATGTCCTCACGACCACTTTGGAAACGTTGAAACTATTTGTGCACTCTGCTAAGGGATAGGCGGTGATGATTGCCTATCCCGTAGCAGAGTGCACGAATGGTTTCAACGTTTCCAAAGTGGTCGTGGTAAACTTGTTCCATCAATTGAAACGTTTCGGTTACCAATTTTCAAACAAAATTTAATTTTGGCTATTTGTTCGAAGCACATTTACACAAACATACTGACACTTAAAACGCAATAACTTCAGTAACTCACTTCCAATCCAAATGTCATGAAATTCTCACTGGAAAATTGATAGAAGGATCTAACGCACCATTTGAGATATAGATGGCGCCACCAGGGCGCTAGATTCAAAAAGTCCTGTTTACCTTGTATAACTCATACACTGTCCGACACGAAGTATATGGAAGTTGCATTATCACCCCTCATACTAAAAAAATATTCCCTGGGTTTCATTAAGGTACATACCTCACTTACAATTACCAATCAAATGGAACAAAGTAAGGCGGAGTTTCGAAAATCCTGATAATAGTTATAAAGGGGGTAGGTGAGGTTTCGCTCGATTGTATCTATTTTATGCACAAAGATATACTGTTATTAGTAAAACATGTTCTGTAATTTTCATTGAGATAACTAAAATATTGGGGTTAAATATCCATAATATCTATATAAACACACAATAATATAGGAATATAAAAACAATGCCACGCACTAAGTTTAGTCGCAATCGACCTCGCATAAAGCCTTCTATGCCATCTCGGATGTCTCTGGCTTTTTTAGTAATTACCCTTATTACTGCGATCCGCTGTTTTAAATTACAACTTTATATCTTACTTTTGAGCTTAGTTATGGCACTTTATAAGCTTTCGGTAAATGGGAATTTGTGGGCGTAATTGTGGTCCGATTACGCCCATTTACGAACTCGTAATTTTCTTTGTAATAAGAAACTCGCAGTTTGTAGTAAAGATATTGTTAACAACTACTTAAAGCGCAATAGAGCAATAACTCAGAGACATTCAATTTTAACCCATGATGGTATTGCAGAACTATAAAGGAGCTGGTGTAAAACTTTAACAAAGGGCGTGGCACCATCCATTTCTAGATAAAATCACATATATCAGCATCAGCAGTACTTATAATTAACTTTTCACGAGAAATATCGGTCAGTGTTTGAGATATATAATTGACATTCAGGGGTAATATTTTGTTGATAATCTGTGTGTCGAAAATGGCTCAAATCGTGCCAATCCCTTAGCTTCCATATAGCAAATACAACGATTTTGGAATCTTCAGGTGAGTTTACACCGCATATATCGGTCAAAAGGGGAATAATCTCTATAAAAATGAGAGAGCGAATTGTGTATGTATGTGTTATATATACTTATATATATACAGGTGAGCTTCCATAACTCGGACTATTGAATCGGCAATAGATGTTAAATTTCATACAAATTTCCTTCCGTAACTCGAAGTCCCTCTAACAATTGTTTGTGGACTATAGCGGTTTCAGTAAGAGAAGTTTACTATTTATAACTGCTTGGGTTCCGATCCTCTGGTTGGCGTTTTGCACTATAAGAAATTTCCCCGGCTTCGATTCTTGCAAGTTGCAAGAGTATAAAATTTTCTGTTGCATCCGAGCTTAGCCCTTCCATACTTGGTAGGTTTGATTTTACCATTTCGGTCAAAAGCTGTTCAATGGTCCCAAGTATCTTTCAAACCCTTCCAAAAAACTTAATCTCAGGGTGGTTATCTGCGATTTCACGAATAATGATATCTGACGACTGTTTATAGAAACCCTTTACGAGTATCTAACGTAAGCATAACGGCTAACTGAACGGTGAACTGAAAAGTGTATCGTTATAATTATATTTACACATATCGGTGCCTCAGCATCCTAAACAGCAGTGCCCTTTTTAGCCTAAAATGTGTACTGCATACACCATACATGAATACATCACCATCGCATCAACAACAAACATTCACCTACTACACACATGCCTCTCTAAAGATGCCAATCAAAGAGTCATGTTCGATGAATGTGTGTAGGCGGACCCCACTTTCTCTCCGACCAATGCCAGCGAAGTGACCAGCGCGAAGTATATCAAAGCTGATGGATATTCAAACGCTAACGGCCGATTCACAAATTGACATGCATACAAATCTAAATACTCACTAATATAAAATAGGAAAAATAACTTAAAATGTATTGGATGAAAAATTAATAAAAAGCACCACATACGCAACACACACACATTCATATGAGCATTCGTCTTTCGATTTGTTACAGCGATAAGTGCTATGCCTTGTGTAGCGGCGAAGCTCGCTGCCGGCGAGCAACAATTGCTAAAAGCTGGACGATGGACACGATGAGAGTTAATACTTATACCATCATAACAAAAACAAGCGCTACATGTGGTGTCAGTGGCAGCGAGTGCATCCTAGCCAGCGAGATAAAGCACAAACCGGTTTGTTAACGCAGTAATGGGCTGCTCTTGTCCCACACGACGGAGCTTCGTAGCCGATACGAGGTTGATGAAACAGCTGGAATCATGATTGTTCTCTTTGGTATGAGAATAGTGAGGCATACGTTTCATATGCATTCGCTAACATATCTAACATACTTAGTAAGATCCAAAGAGAATATACCATTTATGAGGGACAAACAGAGTCACCGCCTGAGCGCAGTCTAAAGAAATAAACTACAAAACTATGGTATTGAATTGATATACTTCAGGGAACACTCAAGGAACTACAAGTGGGAGTATTTTCTAATTAATATCTTCAATCAATTATAACAGAATTTCACATTCCCTTTTAATTATGTGGCTCTCAAATTTTTGTAGATTTCTTTCTTATAGAGTTTTATTAATTTACACCATTGTTTGGTGTTTCGGGGCGCTGCTGTGTACAGGAAACAATTCCAAGTCTCTTATAATATTACATAGTTAATTCCAGCCCAACTAAGATGTAATTTTAGAAAATACCCTCGTGTATACTATATTTGATTCATATGATATTAACATAAGAATCTATGTTTTAACATAATTTTAGAAAATAATTCTTTCTTGAGAATACACTTTCACTGTATTTTATAAGTCTTTTTTGATCTTGATATTACAATTATTCACAATTAGCATAAGCCTTCTAATCTGTTTAAAAAGAAAATAGCCCAGATATTTGATTCGTTGCCCCTTGTGATTAAATTTTCAGACGTTGCCTTTCACTCCAACATCCCAAAAGAACAAGCAAGAAAAACTTATTTGTTATTCGGGATCCTCCATAAGAGAGGGAGGCGGCTGAACGACAAAAGTACAAAAACTGCTCAATTATATCGATTTGAATATTGCTCTCAGATCTCAGAGTAGGGAATTCGGGGGCTTACTGTTGTATTTCGAACTGTCTGGCCATTGATTTTAATATTTTAAATTACTCTGTTTAATTAAAAATTTCAATATTAATTTTTAACCTTTAATTAAATTATTAAAATTATTTAATTGTTTTTTTTTTTTACAAAAAGTAAGAACAAAAATGTATAAAAAAGAAAATATTTACAAATTTTCAATTGAAATAATCTCTACTCGCTTAAGCTCTCTTGACAAAAATCGCATGTGACAGCAACAAGAGTTATAGAGTTGAATTCGTGCAAGAGAGAATGTGAGTAAAGTGATATAATCGTTATCTTCAATGCTACCAAGTTATGTTTAGTTTATTGTGGAACAGTTTTACTATTGTGCGTAGTTTAAATCACATTTGAGAATTAAAATTTATTTTTTCTAGTAATTTTAAAACATATACAAGACTAAAAATCAATTATTTTAATTTATTAAAAACCAAAATAAGGTACTACATCAAAGGGTTTTAACGCGAAAAAAAAAGAATTTCTCCATCAAGACAGAATTATGACACAATTGCGCATGCGTCCGCAGATATTTTAGCACAGAGTTTCATCACAAGTGCTGCCCGTTTGTGTGAGCATTTGGGATAGTTCGTTCGCTTCGCTGGAGAGTAACGCTTGGCCAATCAAAGACAGGTATTATAATTAAAAGCAGCTAAATGTATATACATACAGTTCGACAAAAAAGCTAAACTTTGTTGACATTATATTGAAAAAAAAAAAAAAAACATAGCGTTCCTAGAAATTGTAATTAAAACGTATTTCGCTAAGTTGGTAGAAATGCCCTTAATTCATGTGGCAATTACGAGCGCTGTATGTCGATCAATTTGTTAGCAGCAGATGTTTAACTCGATACACTTTAGTGGTGCGATACGATTTTTACAATTGATAATAATATTACATTAACAAAAGAATTTGTCTCAAATTTTATATTTTTAACCAAATTTCGTGTGTGGAATCTTTGTGAATTTTGAAAAAAGCTTACGGTGATTTAGTTTTATCAAAACCACAAGCCTACATGTGATACAAAGCCTTCAAAGGCAGTCAAAAGATCGTTGAAGACATGCGTCTTTCTGCAAGAGCTTCGACCTCTTCAACTGATGAAAATATTAAAAAAGTGGAGAAAATCGTCAGGCAAGTGTTAGAAAGATGGCAAGAGAGAATGATTTTGATGAATATTTTGTAAACGAGTTCTTACTCGACTCGTCCCGATAAAGTTTAGCTTAGTTTCATTCATAGAAAGCATTATAACTGCCGATGAGACATGGGTTCATGACATGCAAACAACTCAACAATCATCAAAATGGGGGGGAAACCGAGTCGATTGTGACTCAATTTAAAGCCAAAAACGCATTGAATACCATAGATCACCCACCGTATTCCCAGATTTGGCTCGGTGTGATGTGTTCTGGTTCCTCAAACTGAATTGTCGCTCCGTGGAACCTGTTTTTAGTCGATCGAAAAGAAAGAGCTGACGGCCATCCAAAAGTTGTTCATAAAAATGTGTCTCGGGGAGTGGAAAAGACGATAAGATAAGTGTTTTAGATCTAGTGGAAAATATTTTAAAGGCGACAAAATATATATTGATGAATAATTAAATGTCTTTCGTATTATTTACAATTTTCGGGTATTTTTTCACAATGTACACATACATGTATATATTATATATATTATGTATATTGCTTTTTTCATTTCTAATCATAACCTTGGAATTACAATTTTTTTTTATTTTTATTGTTGAATTCAGTATTTGGTATTAAAAATTAAAAATAAATTTTAAATTAGTTTTTTGGAATATTTTATTACAATATTTGGGGTAATTTTTGCTTCAACCTGGTATTTGAGACTAAAAATTTAAAAAGTATGCTAATGCTAATTCAATTACATTTTCACCTAGATAGAAGACTTACGTGGAGAAAACACATCTCTAGTAAAATAACTCGCATGAAGATAAGAGCTGCAAATTTAAATTGGCTATTAAATAAAAACTCCAAACTTAGCGTAGACAACAAAGTGCTTTTATATAATACGGTCATAAAGCCGATTTGGATGTATGGCATTCAACTGTGGGGTACGACCTGAGCAACGAATATAGACATAATACAAAGCCTCCAATAAAAAATGCTTAGTAAGGAAAGAAGTAGAAGACAGCAGAATTAAATATATATTTAAACTCCGTGATGACTCAAACCCTTTGGCTAATATTTTTATACTTTCTTGCGATCAAACACGCCTTAAAAGAAGAGATATGCAAGCGTACTAAGGAGCAATGTATCAACAAAACAGCTCAATCAATTGCTTGAGTTTGTCTAGTTTTTAAAAATATTTAAAATCTTATAACTTGTTGTTAGGCTCTAAAACAAAAGGCAGATTCAATAAATAAAAAGATATTGAAACAAAAAACAAAAAAAACATATTTTTTAATACAATCCTGGCACTAGAAATATTTTGGTAATATTTCATTACCAATTGGTTGAAAATGCTCCAAAACTTCACTTTTTATTTTGTTACTTTTAAAAGTTACTCTTAATTTACTTACTTAATTAAATACATTTATTAAATTAATCGTTAACAAATATCCTTAATTTTCGTATAAAGTATCGATCTAGAACTTCTCCATATTTTTCCCGCGCTTATCGACCAAAACAAGGCACACCGCCATAATTCCACCGCTGCCGTCTTTCTATTCAATAAACAAAAAAGAAGTAAACGCTCTTGGTGTTGCACTTTTTGGTTGTTGGCAATGCAATTATTTTTGTTGCTTTTGCGTTGCCTTTCCTGCAGCAACATTGCGCTAATCGTGCTAACCGCACCATATGAAGCACTCCTGCAACGGCTACCACACACACCTACGTACCATATGTATGTACATATATGTGTATCATGTTGAAGTGCATATGAATGTTTCGGTGGCAATAAAGCTCGTCCGCGAGTTCCACACGCCGGCGAGACGCGCTGATTGGTCTGGAGTATTGGCATGGCGCCGCCCCTATCTGGTTTCATTTTTTCGCGCCACATTGTTGCTCGCATTTTTGTTGTACCGCATACGGAGGTGTGCTTGTGTTGTTGTTTGTGTGTGTTTTGATTTCTTTTTCATGGCTTTTTTCTGTTTTTTGTAGTCGGCCGGAGCCACTTATCTTGTATTATCTTGCATTTTATCCCGCGCCCAAAACCTCATAGCAGTTTCTCACTGGTCGCAGCGGCTGGTGGCACTCGTACAACCACTTTTTACAGCCGCCATGCCCATAGCATGAGACTCGCAGCAACGGACTGCAAACGCGCTCGGATGCATATGGGTATGTGTGCAAGTGTGCGTTTGTTTATATAGATACATACATACATATGCACATATCTACGACTGGGGTTAGCGATATTGGTGTAGTTTGCTGTCATGTCTCCTTGTTGTTGTTGTTGTTATTGCACTATCAATTCCTGTTGATTTTACTATACGTTTTTTTAGTTTTTTAGTTGTTTAGCTACTTTTGTGTTGTTGAGAAATGGCGTTTATGTGGTGTTGATGTATGAGTTACAGGTGATAGCACACACGCACACACACATATGGGTGAATACCTCGCCAACACATATCCGTAGTTATTTTGTGATTCATGCCGGTGTATGTTTGTGGGGGACACATCACACAGATACACACCAACACAGAGATAAACTCAAGTGTTTTTATATGTCTGCTTTGCGTGATAACACATCAACTGTTGTTGTAATTGTTGCTATCGTTTGCCGGGTCTATAGTAGTTGTAGTGTTTTTCTTCTCTCTTTCTAAGCCCTGCCTTTGTTCATTTAGTTATTTTTTATCTTTTTGCCATTTAACATGCTTTGAGTGCTTTTGCTTCACACACACCCATACACACAAGCTACTGTCACATTCACGCACACTCACTCGCGTCCAATCTAATTCGATCAATTCAATATTGATTGGCTGTGAATGGTAAGCGGTATGTTCAGTGCTAAGCAAATGTTAATACAAGATGGATTTGACAATGAAACTAGTTCCATAAGTGAATTCGGTACAGTTTTGAAAAGTTCAAATACAAAGTGTAACTTGTTTGAATATGTTTTTTGAAAATGTCCACCTGCTTCCATATGTAAATACTCAGAAACACAGTAAAAGGAATAATTTTGTAAAAAGTTGAAGATCTATATTTATATATACCCATTAGACTGATGGACTGACACATAAGGAGGTACAGACCATTTATCAGGAGCGCAACATGCTTATTGTAAAGGCAGGTCAGTGGATACTGCCCGGCATACAAACGGGTAATGGCTTGATGTTGGGCCCTCCCTGAAGTTGAGGAAGCTTTAATTTCATACTGCTGGTAGCAGTTATAACTGCTCTGGACAGCCTTGGGGTTGAACCAAACCTCATCTCCAGTCTTCTGTGCGACAGAGTGCTTGAAACGGAATTGGGCAACGCACGTGCTCGGCGAAATGTGAGTAGAGGAACCCCACAAGTTCTCTCGCCTCTTCTATAAAGTTTTCTCGTTAAAGATCTGCTTAAAAAACTAGACGAAAGTGGCTGGCGGGTGATTGCCTATGCAGCCTATGGTCAAAGGAAAGTTCCTCAGTACCGTGTACGAGTTGACGCAAGGGTATCACAGCGTCTTAACAAATTGTGCAATCAAAATTGGTCTCGCCATCAAGCCCAATAAAATCGATATGGATCTATTCACTAGAAGATATAAGATCACGGTGGCGCCGCTGCTGCAAATGGGAGACATCCGTCTGTAATCGGCAGATACATTAAAATATCTAGGGCTCATCCAGTTACCATATACTGTAGAAGAGCCATTTTCAAAAGGTGGGATCTCTCACCGAAAGTTGTCCTCTGGCTCTATGAGTTCTATGGAGTTTTTATCTGGTGGAGGGCTTTAGAAAAGACCACACTTACAAGAAAATTTGAGAGCGTTGAACAGGCGGCGCTCATCAGCATGTGTGGTGTAAGGTCCACTCTACCATGGCATTTACGTCATCTTGCACTTAGTGTCCGTAGATTTCGTCGAAAAGTGTGTGGCTGAAAAAGATGCTATTAGACTCAGAGAATCTGGGCTCCTAAAAGAACACGTGTTTGAGCACTCGAAAATACTCACACATTTTGACTTCATACCGTATATGGCGGCTTCTTCTCTGCCCGTCATTGTAAGAGAGAGGCAGTGAGAGATGGCCTAGTTTACAGCCATTAAGTGCGACTATACTAGCCTTGAACTCATTGTCAGTGCCTTCATGGTTGGTCAAGGAGTGCATAACCTAGCTATCAGTATACTGGGAATTTTACCAGATGCCATCTGTAGAAACTGTATAGCGAAGGCAGGGTGGAAACAACTCAACACTTCCTTACTGAATGTCCACCGTTTGGGAGGTCAAGACTTAAAGACCTGGGAGCGCATACATTCCGACTTTCCACCGAACTCGCGGTAAAGGAAATTAAACGCCTGAGCAAATTTGAATCTTTTCTAACTCTTCAGCCCACGGGCGATCTCTCTCGATCAGCAAACGTAACCTAACTGAAAACTTCCGTTAAACTTTTGGCGTTCTGAGACCATTTTGAAACATATAGTTAATTGCTAATTAGGGAGATTTTAACAACCCACGACGTGGGATACGCGGGCACCAAAAGTTTCCTTCAATAAATTGAAGGACCGAAAGATCGCAAGATCGAAGATCTTACAATTTCGGCCCGGAAAAGTCACAAATCTGGACGCAACAGCGTTCCCCAATGGGTGTAACATTCGGCCGCCTGCCTTTTTGTAGAAATATGGACCGATGGCGTCGCAACAATGCCTTGTGAATTATCACTCGAAATTCGATTACTTTTATCGATTTATTAAAGTTACCCATTCAACGAAAATGTAGCTTCATTGCTCTACAAGAAACAAGTGAGGAAGAGCTAAGTTCGGGTATAACAGAATATTTTATACTCTTGCAACTTGCGAAAATTTAAGCCAGAAAAATATCTTCAGATACACAAGTTACATCGTGTCTAGGACAAGTTTTCACCACATTTTCTTCTAAGCGCACCATTATAAGAAAATCACGCTGTCTCAATTTTATTAAGATAACTCACACATTAGCCCATACATTCGGTAGAAAGACACCCAGAAGATCGAAAATCTTTATTTTTAGTACGTTTGGGCTAAGAGAAATATTGACCCGATTCGACTCATTTCTATCACACAGACATACTACTATCAGAAAAGGATTATCTCTGAATATCTATTATGTATCTCACACATTGACCGATATTTTTGGGTCAAAACTCAAATATTTATACTGGAGTCCACATATTCGGTACCTTGGGGTTTCGGTTTGCACTATTCGTGCAACATTTCATTCTGTTATATTAATTACTTCTTGATATGTTTGTATACTGGAAAGCGAAAGAATAAGTAGGCGTGTTCTGACCTGTAGTCCATTTTTGCCTGAAAAGGTCCTCAAACAAATCTTTCAGATCGGTTCACTATAGCATATAGCTGCCACTAATACTGACACTGAAAACTATTTTATTAATTTATTCTAACCACGGCGCAAGCGAAGTGAACTTTTTAATATTTTTTTGTAATACAACAACATATTCATTTATAGATAAATAAGTTTGCACACGCATTGTCATTGTTGTGATCTTGGCAACTCACTAAGTTTTCTGTTTGCTAATAAGCTGAAGGCTTCTAAGTACGTACATACATATGTATGTATGGATATGCCACTGTGTTGATATTGTACTTTGTTAATATGTTTAAAATGTCTCCTTTATGTGTTTCCACTAGGTTGCACTCAGCGTACTTATTACAATGCCTGTGTGTGTAGTTATGTCAAGTATTGTAAAAGCATTTATCGGCGCAGACAATCGCGCGCATTACTTAAGTTTTATCACAGCGAAAAAGCCAAAGTGAACTAAAAACAACATAAAAACCTCAAGCAGATAACAACTAAATACAAAATATTCGCAATAAACATTAAAAAAATATAATGGAAACAAATCACTACATTACATAGCACGAGCATAGCTGAAAATACTCGTTACATATATGATATATACATATATATACATACATAAATATATACATAGATGTAAGTATATATGTTTGTAGATAAATATTTGTTTGAAAAGTGAGCATAAAACGAGCGTTATTTCGCCACTGGGCAAACGCGTGTAGCTTGAAATTTCCGCCAATGGTGAGCAAACGAGTGGCAGCAACAAACACAACAACAACAGCGACTGAAAAGCTGCAATAATGTGCAGCAAATCTATGCTACTAGCAGAGTAACAGCACGAGAAGAGGAAGACGAAGCGAGTAGAGGCGCACGAGTGGCAACGACAGCTGCAGCCGATGCCGTTGGAGTCGTTATCAGTGTGGAATGTGGATAAATGGTTGGCCGTGTTGTGCTAGCTGCGGATGCACAGAATTGCTATTGTTGTTGTAGTTGTTTCTATACTCGCTGCTGCTGGCGCTTTTAACGCCATGGCGCGTACTGTTATCAGCGCAGGGCCATTCGAGAACGACAAGGACGACGACGACGCCATCACCTCATCAGCACATTGTCTTTAGCTGCCTGTCGTCCAACCACTTGGTAATGGAATCGTAGAGCGCTTTTATGCCACACGATTGTAAATTGTAAACGATAAAGTAATGTGTATACTAAATACATGCATCACCGGCCGGCGGCGAAGACGTTGCCATTTTAGGTTTTAGATTTGCCGATATTAATCATTCATTGCATTTGGCTTCTACGTGAGCGGAGGCTTAAGGTTAGTCAAGAAATACATATACATGCATATATCTACAATATCATATAAGTTCAGGTCGTTATGAAACTGAGACTAGTTTAATACATTTTTAATAAAGTTAAATTTGTTTAATGGACTTTGTTAATTTGTTAGCTAAAAATTATTCAATAGTGAAAAGCTTTTTATGTATAAAAAATTAATGTATGTACTTTCATGACCGTTGTCCAGATGACACTGAACAATCCTCATTTTCTGCGAATTTGCCCCCGTTGTATGCATTATAAACTTTGTAACAGAATTTTAGGGGGAGCTAAGTTCTTTTTATAATGCTTGCTAATCAAAAATTAAATTAAAATCCCTGGATTTATTTCTTAGAATCTTCTTCCCATTTAAATTCCAATTCTATTGCATCTTCTGCAACATTGTCCAGCACTTCAAACTCATASACTGTCAAACTTCAATAATACTGATCCAATAATTTTATTGATGGATCCCTCAAGCAACAACATTTCGAAAATCTACAACTTTTTGAAAGACAGCGACCTTCTTCGACGCATATAATATAACCAGTCGGCCGATAGCCCATGATGCTAGTGCTGCGTATTTTCTTAGTTTGTATAATAATTGTATTATTATGTAAGCTTTTATAAAATAAAAAAAAAAATAAAAAAATATAAAAAAAATTCCAATCTTCGGGCTTGCTTTCGTCTGACCATATTATGCAAAGAAGCCTATGCATGCTCCTTATCAGTTCTTCGCTACCGTATTTGAATAGCTAGGCCGGCAGTCCGTCGGACCACAACCCCCAACCCTCTTTTTGTTGTTCTTCGAAAGGGCAATTGCTATTTGAACTTCTTCATAGTTGGTCAATGGAACGTTTGCTCTATCTTCATCGATTGTGGAATCAGGTTTACCATCTTTTGGTGTTGTACTTTCCCTCCATAATTTCAGTATGCTTTCGACATCAGTCACTAGATCACCTCTGGGGGGTTTTGCAAGAGTATGCTGCGGTTTTGAAACATTCTGTTGGTCGCCCCATCCGTTCGTTAAATTTTCGAGTATTACCGATGTCGATCAGTTTGTCAAGCTTTTATGTTTTAGTAGGTTTTTAAGAGTTCTTGGAAATATATACTCATCATTCTCTTTGAGTTTATTACCAAATTCATCCAATTTACTACCCGAAATTTAAGCATTCTTCAGGTGTTCCACTAGGTAGTTTTCTTCATCCGGTTCTTTTCTTGTTAATTATTGATGATTTCTTCTCAAATAGAGTACCCAAAAATGATATTATATACGACGTAAAGTTATCTATTCTCCTGAATACATGAATTTGTAGTTCTTTACTCTTGTCTGAAGTTAAATTTAATATCCCGGTTCTCTTATCGAGGCAATCATACCAATATTGTTAAAACCGTGTAGAATAAATTTTAAACTATAAAATGATCATCCCGCGCATATGTCATGAGGTTGATTCTCATTCCTGAACTTACCGGTCAGACTTTCAGACTTATCTTTCAAAATAAAAAATGTAATACTTTCTTTAAGGGGGTATTCTATCCTAGAATGTTGAAAAATTCGATTTTTTTTTCATACATATATTTAAAGTGTAGACCCTTAACATATCCTCCAAAGGATTTTTATTAAAAATTAAAATTATTTTAAGAGCTACAGTTACTTTAGTGACGCAGTGCCTAGCGCACTCACAAATGACTCAGACTGCCTGAAATTTGACTCACTTTTTAAACGCGTTTTTCTCGAAACTACTTTTTTCCACACGGTACCGGCATTATCTCAAGTTCTACAACCGATTTACTTGAAATTGTGTGAACCTTCTTTATATAATTCTTTATCTTTCCTACCAGCATCGTGTCAAAATTTTTGTTTTTAATATTTTAAAAAAATTTAGAAATTTCAAAAAAAAGCGTTACAAATTATTTTTAATTTCAGGCAGTCGCCATTTTTCAAAAAATTTGTTTTTCGTATTCCCTGAGGTAGGGACTATAGCAGCATCCTTACTGATTATTAATTTCTTTTGATTTTTTTTTTTTCAGACCACCAGGAGAGTCAGGATCAATGTCATCAGGATGCGCCATTTTTTTTTACACCTGCCTCTCCCCCCTCTAATTACTTTAATTTTTAATTTTTTTTTGTAAAATTTTTTCTGTAGTTTTAAGAAAAATAAATAAAATGGATAGTAAAAAAAAATTTTTTTTTTTTAATAAAATTCAAAAAACTGCAGAAAATTAGATTTCTAGAGTGGAAACTCCCTTAAATAACATAATCATAATTGATTGTAAGTCTTAGCCGTTGTATTTTTGTTCTGTGGCTGAGTAGTTTTAGATCTCGATGCTTTAAAAAACTATCGTACCCTTCGTAACTCTCACGTTTGCGAATTACGCCCCTAGCGTCGGTTGGCGGCAGGAGAGTACTCTTCGGATTATCTGTACTCGTATAATATATGTAATTACGCCCAAAAAAAAAAGTGTTCCTTTGTGATTGTGTTGAAGATGACATATATTATACGGATAAATTTATACCGTTGTAAAGAAGAAGTGCATAAAAATTCTCTAGAACTTTCTTTGGATGTTGTTTAAATTCTTCTTCTTCTAAATTAAATACTTTTAAATTGTCAATAAATTATATTTTCTATTGTTCGAATTACGACCACTGGCGACCCTAGTTTTTTATAGTTACTGATTCTGTTAACACAGCAATTGTTTACTAAATCAGGAAGTATTTAAAAGTTAAGCCAGTATAGAGCTGTGAAAAAGGCTTAACTTTGAGTTTATTCTGGGAGTAAGGAAAAAGGATCGATCTTCTTTGAAAAATTATTAAATTTGTGTAGAAGTTCACGCAAGTGACGAAAGTTCTCTGAGTGTCATTCACAATTCCTTAACATGTGGCTTAAACAACTCGCGACTTGCGATCTTAGACCAAGTATTCTCTGGGTAGCCAAACACATCTCTGTGAAGGCAAAATAAGGTGAGAAAGCGAAACATCCTAACTAAGTGTTGAGCGCAGGGTTTGAAAAAAAAACGCGTATTAGTGTATACAAAAACTTTATATAATATTAACATTTAGATATAATTTTCGGAATCACTTCATTGGAGAGATGATGCTTCTAGAGACACACGCGGTCTGAAACAATATAAAAGTCGAGACTTTTTTCTAATCAAAACTTTATAAGCGGGCAGGTTTCTAAATTATAGCAATATTTTTTGTACCGATTCAATCAATTAAATAATGCTTTTAGGATCTTTGAGTGTATTTTATGCAACTCCAAATCGTTTTTTTTTTTTCAAACCTTTGATTGGTACCATCTTTTAGGTAGGTATTTTACTTTGTACATTTAATTTATTATGCCTATATAGCGCGCTTGCACTCGAAATTATCATTCCTTACTTTTTCCCATACTCCATTGTCGTGGTTGTTTATTGCATTCGCGCTTGTTCTTTTCATATTTCCACATTTCCAAATGGTAAATGCGATTTACAATTGCCAATACAAAACATTATCGCACTTTCAGTGTTTACACATCAGTGAATTTAATTGCGGCGGCCGGCCGCTGGTCTACCGGTGGTACGCAATGGGAAAAGGTGATCTGCCTGACGTATGGTTGCCAGAGTCGCTATCGCTGGCGCGTAGTCGTTCAGCATTGTTCGGGCAACTGCTGCAGCTGCAGTTTCTTTTTCAAAAAATTAATTTAATTTGTGTTTTGCAAAAACGCAACAGGCAGTGATTTCGCTGAAACAAAACAAACTTCTAAACCGCTAACCCACCTCATATCTCACCATCTCGACATTTTTCTGTGTGCTAATCCACATTTGTTATTAAGGTATTTAGAGTAGAATAGTTTTGAAACCGAGTTTTGAAGGGATCATATATTGGGTAGTTAGGGGACAGGCGAAAATATAAGCGAAATTTTCATATTATAGGTTTACAATAAACTAAAGTAGAAAGTAGGCGTGGTTCCAAACAAAATCACCTATTTTAAAAATATGAGATTAGAATGTCATGCACCAAAATCAATACGAATTGGTCCCGTAGCTGCTGAGTAATTTGGTTGCACTTAAAAGTGGGTGGTGCAATGACATCTGTCCAATTTTTATATAGATTCAAATGAAACCAGCTGTACAATCTTTACAGTTAAATGCAGTGCTTTTGAGGCTATATGGGTATCGCTCTGTTCTAAAATTATGGGTCTGATTATTTGCCATTTTTGCAATTTGCCATGAAATGCTTAGGGGATATGTTTCCAAGCGCTCGATACCCACCCTAATAATTTTATATGTAAATAATTGCACATGTACATAATTATAAATATGTTTACGTAAGGTTGTTTAGTTGGCCAGCGATCGCTTTTTGATTGCATTTTAGAATTTCAATTTCGATGCAATTTATGGCACAATTATGTGATTAATATCTCTAATTGCTTAGCATATCCATATTGAGGTTAGGTGAGTTCATAAATGAAATTTTTTTTATTTTCAGCATATGTGACTGTTATGCTAAATATTTATATATGCAATAGTTCCAAATTAATTCAACTTTATATAATCAATTTTTTGTTTAAATTTTCAGGTAAGAGCTGGAAAATCAATAWATATATATGTAGATGTGAATATAATAAGACAATTAGGCCGATTTCCGTACATCAACAGGATCCAACGCGCCATTGAGTAAGATTGTAATTTTTTATAGTGATAATCTTAAAAATACATATAATATGATATATTCTACATGCCTCTGAAGTACGATTAAAATTACAGCTGTACTCATTGCTTACTGTGTCTGTAGCGGCCACTTAGGTTAGAAGTGCTTTTCTGAACTTCGCGATTTTTGTTTGTTCAAAGAAATTGATCAAATAAAATTTTAAGGTGCTCATATATTATGATCATATCAGTATTGGAATATTAAATAAATGTCTTCAAAATGCTTTTATGTGGTCACTGAAATTACTTCATATAAATCTCTCGTTTAATTCTAAATGCTTATTAATAATAGGAGAATTCACATTAATATAACTCTGCGTGGATTTTGAGTTATCATCTTCAAATTATCAATAAATCCAGAATAAAAACGACTCATGCTGAACGAGGTCCTGTATTTTCCGTTTTAGTATAATAGGGTGTACTTTATCTTATTGAAATTAAACTATTTGAAATTGACAGCTATCTATCACCATCATATCGTATAGCACGAAGTACCGACTTTGCACAAAGATATCGTATATCCGAAAATAATACTATTCGATGAAATCACCAAATTTTTTTCCGTAAGAATTCGGTTGTTGCAGATGCTGTATGTCACGTAGCCCCGTCTTGTTGGAACCAGATGTTGTCAACTACTTCCAATTGCAACCATAAAAGGTTAACTATCATCGATACATACCCTTCTCCATTGACATTAAAGCTCGGACGGAGTGATGATTCGACCAGACCAAAAACCACTTTAAGCTGTTAATTTAGGCAAATATAATGATTGTTCATGGATAATAATTTGTGGATTTTCTTCGCCCTGAATCGGCAGTTTTGTTTATTTACCGCATCACTCAGATGAAAGTGAGAGAACCGTAAAATGGCTAAAGCGCACGAAAAGTTGCAATTAGAGCACGCTTAATTTGATAAACAATTTAAAAATTTGTAAACGTTGGACTTGCGTATATCTTTCCCTGATGAAATTGTAAACATTACCGAATACAATAAAAAGAATTAGAGATCATGACATATTAGTAATGGCCGAAACGACACTTAGAAATCTTATCAGCCAAATTGGAAAACACAACGTTATGCATCAAACAAAAACTTATATTATTTTCCATTGATCTTTGAGGCTAAGTTTGACGGTCATGATCAACTTGATTTTAATAAAGTTCGGAGTTTTTTATGTTTTCCTCCATAATAGTGTTTTATGGGCTGAATTTGCGTTATTATGGCGGTCGTTTTATTTGGAGCATATTAGGTGCCACCTATTTAAATTCAATAAGAATAACATAGGAACTGTGAGAGGGCTAATAGGTCACTGTCTAATTAGCAGAGATACCATCAGGCTGGAATATCATACAACGATTACTGTAGAAGTTGTCAAGAGGCAAAAGAGGAGACTATAAAACCACTTCTATGCGATCTTTTATAGGAAAAGAATCACAATGGATGAACTCGGAAGCTCACCCCCCCTCCATATGACGACCTTGTCAAAAACAACTTAAAGCGGCTTTTGTCGGGGTCGAAATTGGACTACGGGTGTGGCACCGGACACTTTTAGGTGAAAGCACATATCTCGAGATCCGCCCTACCGATTTAAAAACCAAATTGGGTGCGTGGCATCCCTCCAACATTTTTACGTTACAGCGTGAATGGGCGAAGTCGGACTATAACCAATCATCTTTTCCATATTAACTTTGTAGTGCATGAAACTTTAGTGCCTTTAGAGTGCCACCTTATGACCAAAAATTGTCCAAATCCAACAAAAGACGGTTCAAGCCCCTAGGCACCGAATATTTGGACCCCGGTACCTATAGTTGAATTTTTATCGAAAGTATTTTTTAATGTATCAGATTTATAATTGAAATTCAAAGAGCACTCTTTCCTGATAGTACAATGCCTGTGTGCTACAAATGGGTTAAATAAGATCTATACTTCCTTGAGCCCCCATACACGTAATATAAAGATTTTTGAACTTCCGGGTGTCTTTATACCGTATATGACCCAATGTGTGAGTTATCTTGATAAAATTGAGAGAGCATGTTCTTAGAATGAATAAAATCGGATGAAAACTCCTAAAGGTACTTCCTTGGCTTTAATCTGAGCAAGTAGCAAGAGTATCAAATGTTCGGTTATTCCGGAACTTAGTGTACTCTTTACTTATTAGTGTAGTAGTTGTGTTGTGATTAATCGGAAACTTAAAATTTAGAACGACTTGAACGTGATTAACACAAGCGCTCCTACCAAATAAACTGGGTTCATATATCATTACTCACGTATACACATACACACATAAATATATGTATAGTATACGTATGTTTATTATGTTAGAGTAAGAATCTTGCAACATAAAAAGTTCCGCTGCTTCTCTTCTTCATTCCACACGCGCACACACATCAGCAAGCAAGCGTTTATAACTATGCGAATTAAAATCACGTAGAAGTGCGAATAAATATACCCATAAATATCTATCTGCCAGAGCATGTGTTCCATCATATGACACACGCATGTGTATGTGTGCTTGTACGCGAGAGTGTGCGTGCGTGTGCGCATTTGCAGTCATGTGCAAGTGCAAAAATGAGTAACATGATGAAAATTATCAGCTACTTGCAAGCATTTTGTAGTTTCATAAGTATGTCTTTCTGCTGCGGCCGGAGATGTGGGAAATCTGCAGGCAATCTGCACGTGCAACGGCACGAATGCACAAATACACGCAGCAACCGCACACATGCGCGCACGCATTAATGGAAATTTGCGAAAGTTTCAAGACGCGGCAGTCAGAGTGGGCGTTACGCCGTGCCACATGCGCAAAAAGCATGCCATCAGTTGGCGTTTTTGTTGTTGTTGCCGTTGAGTGACATGCGGTTGAGACGTCTTTATTGCGACACCAACCACGTATGTGTGTATATGTGTACGGTAATATTCAAGTCATTGCTGCAATATTACTTTCCACTTGGCTTTGTTGCAACCCCGCCCTGCCACCGCCGCTCCGTGCACCGTTTATCGCTTGCGTTCGCTCAAATTTTGTTTCCTACATTTCTTTGCATGTTGCTTGAAGAAGTAAGCAATCTTGTCTCATGCTGTTCGCAATCAAGATTCGCATTAAAATGTATCTTTTTCTCCAGACGCTTGACTGTGTGTGTGTGTGTGTGTGTGTGTGTGTGTGTGTGTGTGTGTGTGTGAGTGGGTGTGTGGTGCTATTGCCAGCAGTTCCTTTATGAAGTCGAGTATGTGTGCCGCAAATGTCCTTCACTTGCACATTAGCAGAACACACACACTCACACATATGAAAACGCACACACGGACGCGCACATGTGGCACTGCGGCTGTGCAAACATGCAAGTCTTCATGCAAGGACACGAAATGCAATCATTCATTTACACTTTAATTCGCCCGCCGGCCTCCAGTTCGCCTAACGCCCACCCTCCTGCACGCCTCGTGGCATGCACACCTACTTGCCACAGCGCATCCTTGCCGCTGTGTTTGCTTATGAGCAGATTTTTGCATGCACGCTTATCCTTATTTTGCTGAACGCATCATATTTACTCCTTTTTCGCCCTTTATCCTTCGGGCTGTAGTCGATATCTTAAGTTTCACGTTTCATAAAATTTTCGGTAGTAAAATTGGCTCACCGATAAAAGTCATAATTTTAACGTTTGTAGTTCTATGGCCTTCTTACAGCTGCTGTTGCTGTTGTTGCTATTTTGTTTGCTTCCAGTTTGTACATTTATTGCGTAGATAACAGTAATATTGTGCATCCCCGAACGCCATCAGCTTCAGTCGCTTCAGTTGGTGGCAAGATTTTGTGCATGCCCCATTTGCATCACGTTGCATGTGGCATCTCCATGCATTATTGGTATAACTCAATTTTTGCTTTCTGCTGATTCTTATCGAAATAGTTATTCGATGCGGTTGCAAGGATTCACATTCACATTTTATAGAAAATTCCTTTCTGCACACACGCAAACACATTTAACGTGGTTATCTCAATGATTTTGTTGTATTTGATGCAAAATTTCCAATAACTGAATTTTTCACTATACTAATTTAGACTGTGAAGTTATTTGCGGCAGGTAGAAACAAGAGTAAATTTAAGAATTAAATTTACTTTCTATAATAGTATTGAGAAAGCCGATTTTGAGAAAACTTTCTTGAATCTGGGACTTGAGTTCCAACTTGATCAACAAAAATTTATTGTATTTGGGATTAGTGTCATCTCTAGACAGGCATTATGAACTTCGATAACGTGATCTATATTGGTAAAGCCTTGCATCGCCTTTACGGTGATCTGGGCAAAAGCATGGCAAAGAAGGTTAAACTCGATGCAATGATCTATCAGGAGCCAAATCTGCAAAGGTTATGGCAAGGCGGAAGATCATCTTTGTAGAAGAGACTATACGAACTTGATTGAAATATTCACTGGTCACAGTCTGGTGGCTTCGCGCGCCTGACAGATAAAGATGGCTAAATACAATGTCAAGAGATAGCGTCGATAACGAGGCCGCAAAACCTATTGTAATTCCCTTCACGCACTGAATGCATCTGAATTATATTCTGAAGTATGATAGCTTCTTCTTCTTCTTCTTTTTTATTGGTGTAAACACCGCTTACAAGMGGTCTTCCTCTTCATCTGCTTCACCCGGTGGGTACTGCGTTGAATACTTTCAGAACTGGAAAGGGATAGAGAATTTATATTATTCTCTCATACGTTCCGATAATTTGGGATTCGTGATTAAAAACACTCAAAGCTGGTTGTCATTCCAATTAAGTGAAATCGAATTATTGTTGCACCTACAAGATGCCGTTATCCATAAAAAATACTGGCACTCAGTAATAATTTAAATTACAAAGCTTGAAAGCGGTATAGTGGATCTCGTATGGAAGGACATAGGTGATTTAAAACATTTTGGTCATATATTTTGATACTTTCTAAAAATGAACACAATGCTAATGCAATCCAGTTTATTTGCTATAAAAGTCACTTTGAATAATGTCACATTATTTTACCTTAAAATATAATACCCAAGCATCAATGAAGACTCACGCAAGATTTGATAAATGTCGTTTGAAAATTACCAAATTATGTCATAACTTGTGTAGTCAGTCCCCACATAACAAATACGAGCACCGGGTTTCCTTCGATCGCCAATACCTGTAAAATTATATGGTGAGTTATCCAGTTACAGAGTTGTATAGTTTCGGAAATATCTCAAGTAGGTCCATACCATTCCTTAGCATCTGTACATACGTCAAACGAAAATATTTACGTGGTTCCGGACAATTTTATACCTCGATGCCCGTTAGTTTAATAATATTATTGAAACCAAAAAAAAAAATTTTTTTGTTATTTTAGTTTCGCAAATTCATTGAAATATTACCCCTGCTCTAACCCATAAAAGTTACAAGAGTACATACAAATCGAACCGTGATCTTTTTTACTTGTCCATTATTAACACTAACGAAGTTATTTTAGTTTTGAGTAGTGTTCAAATTAGTTAGTATTAAGCTAATACTTAGCCACCCAGGATGAGTTAATGAGCGAGTCATAAATCTTGATGATAGTAAATATGGGAAGAGCAAAATCTGCTCGCATGCTCTCAGTTTGTCATATCAGCAACGGTTGCCTCAGAGACCAACTCATCAACCCACCAACAGAGCGGGAGCGTTAAGTGGGAGTAGTACATAACCTCTGAGCACTAGCACACCCACTTCGCTTCGCAGGGGCATATTAGTTATTTAGGTATGCTCATAAACTCTGCGCACAGATTTCTGCATATTTACTCCGCTCTAAGGATGATTTATCAACTGCAAACGTAAGCAAAATAAATGCTTATCACTCGTAGTGGAGGACACTTGTGTAAATGCTGATTAACGGTTGTGTTAGACTGTCAAATGAGGTAAAGTAGTTGAAATGGGATACTTGGTTCTGTGTCGAAAAGTAGTCAACTGATAAGTAATAAATTCTTTTTCTAACTAGAAATTACATTTTTTAATTATGCAATAAAAAATAAGATACAAATTTATAAGTTTGTTGCTTTATGTTTACGCTCATTACTATACTGTAATGTTGTTATATATAATACTGCATTTCATTACTTAACGTCCTTCAACTTGACCAACTCCGCTTCGGAATATAAATTGTATTACCACTGTTAATTATCAAAAGAGCCTTTGGAACGTAATCTCTGCAGTATAATCGGCGAAATTCAAATCATTCCTATCAATTGGCTGATAATTAATATGAACATTTGTTTCATTCCTTAATATTGTGGTCTAGTGAAAGAGGGATAACTAGTCGGCCGATCCATTTATATAATTTGGTTTATCTAGCTGGTAATTATATCCTCATCCTTCTTTATTGGCGTAGACACATTCTACGTGATTATAGCCGAGTATACAACAGCGCGCCAGTCGTTCCTCTTTCTCTGCTTCCACCGGCGGGTACTGCTTCGAATATTTTCAGAGTTGGAGTGCTTTCATCCATTCGGATGTCTTGACCTAGCCAAGTCGGTGCCTCTTCGCTGAACTATGTCAATGTTCCTTTCTCTCGCTCTTCAGATGTTCAGTGATGACTGACAGCAGTGACGTGGGAGTTAGGTCGCGAGTGCGGTGCCTGTTGTGGAGGAAACGAAGCAAGTCGTCGGCAATATCATTGGCGTACGTCAGCAGCTGTACAATCTTATAGAAGATTTATCTTCTCGATTAAACTCTGCAGCTCGAATTATTTTCTCCATAAGTAGATTGAAGAAGGTGCACGATATTGAGTCGCCTTGTCTGAAACGAATGGTTTAGAGCGGTTCTTCCCGATCCTGACGGAGCTTTTGGTAAAGACAGTACCTTTTCGTGCTGTCAAAAGCAGCTTTAAAATCTACCTAGAGATGGTATGTGTCGATATTCTTTTCACGGGTATTTTCCACCACGGTGAATATCTAGTCAGTGGATCATTTTAAAAGCCTGAACCCGCACTGATAAGGTCAAATCAGTTTGTTGATGTTAGGCTTAAATCTTTCACACAACACGCTCTATAAAACCTTATATGCGATGTTGAGGAGCTATATCCCACGGTAGTTGGTGCAGATTGTGGGGTCTCCCTCATCGAACGGGAAATCCCTCACTCGAGGCTGTTGGATCTTTGTCATTGGAATCACTTTTTACGTGGCGGATCCCAAACCCAGCGCACAACCTTGAGGAGATATGAATCGCCTTCTCACTTTAGTTCGCCTTCAAAGAGATGTTTTTTAGCTACCCAGAGGATACTTGGTCTAAGACCCGAAGTCGTGAGCTGCTGAAGCCATAAGTAAAAAAATCGTTTCTGGCTGCTCTCACGTGAATGGCGCTTAAAGAACTTTCCTAATTAGTTGAATGGGAAAACAAATGCAAAAAAATTATATATTTGTGTTTTTTTTTTTTTTTGCGGCTACATGAGTAATAAAATTTTATTAAATTTAATGACATATTATTGTACAACATTTGAAGTATATTAGAAAAAATTAAAAACATTAATAAATAAGCATGTGATAGTGAATCTCCAGAAGCGCCTTGAAAAAAAGTAGTTCAGCGGTGAACATTAAAACGCTGTAACTCCCGACTAAAATTGACAAAATAAAAAAAAAGTCCCCTCTTAAGGTGAGTAAAGCCTCTTAGTGATGAAAAAAATACTTTCTTGTTGTGCTCTGCCTTATTGTTATTTTCATAAATACGAACTACACACACATAAACACATAAGAGTAGTTGCTTTCGCACTCCATTTTGTACAAAAAAGCGGAATATTGCTATTGCATTTCACACGCTTCGCACATGCTTCCACAAACACTAACGTGGTGAAATGGTGGTGTTGCGATGCGACACCGTCAATTCACCAATTCCGTTTTCTGCGCGCCTGTTCGATGGCACACACAAATTCTAACAAAACCAAAGTGCTTGCAACGTGCGTGCGTGTACACGAGAAAACAAACGGAATGTGAATGTGTGGGTGAACAACAAAACAACACAGCGGTTTGCAACGTGGGTGGGTGTGAAATCTTTGACGGTATGACGAAGCACATGTGGAATGCAAGTGCTTGGCATGAATGTGTGTATTCTAGAGAAGCACATCTGTGTGGGTGCGTGCTTAGTGGGATCTCAAGCGCTTTCTTAGCTATACTTGTACATAGTGTGTGTGTGTGTAACTTTTTGTTTTCATACTGACCTTCTCATCTTTGGGGTTGGGTTAATTTCCCTGCAAATCCACTAATGTCTTTACATGCACAGTGGTGGTCTTATAATTAGAAACGAATTCACTTTAATTTTGCCTATTTTTGAATCGGTCTGTTTCGTATGATAACTAAATGCTGTAGTGAACCGATCTAAACAATTTGTAAGGAGATTGCAGAACTGGTTTGAACAATAATAAGTATATGAAAATTTTCATAAAGAGATATTGTAAAATTATAGAGTTTTATATACACTTTGATAGTTCAGTTTGTATGGCAGTAACATGCTATAGCAGTCCGATATCGACCATTCCGAGAAATTAACAGCTTCTTGAGGAAAAAATCATATAAATTTGTAATAAGCTGGAATTAGAAATAAAGATAATAGATTAGGGGTTTTGTTTAATAATCCAGTTATCGAACTCAAGTGTCAGTTACCAAGTCAATGATTTATCAAGAAATCCGTTAATATTGGCGTATGGCCTGGTGATTGTCTAATAAATTTCCGCAAATAGAGGAGTCAAAAACGCGTTTGTCAACAAAGTTGAAAGAGCAGTTCGCAGTGCAAGAAGCGCGTTTTTCAGCTTAATTGTTAGCAGCGTTTGAAGCCCATGGAGAGCGTTTCTTAGGTCGCATTAAAACCATTGGGGCGTCTATATAAGGACTGATGTCCTCACAGTCAGAATATCAAGAAACGTACATACCAATACATGAGTACACGCAGTCCAAAAAGCAGGATAAAAGGCAGAAGTGGTTGAGTATTTGCAAGAAGATTCAGATTAGTAAAATGTAATGGATGAAACGGAATTCAGTAAATGGACCACGAGTAAAGAAATAGCTGCAGAAAGCTCGGTCTGAAAAGCATATTGGGCAGAGCGGAGCAGTTTAAAGTTGGTGGATGACTGCTTGTATCGAGTATGAAAAAGCGAAGATGGGCAAAGCTCCTAAGTTTTATGATTGTTCCGAAGGTTCGAATTCCTGAAGTGCTCAACGAGCTGCACAACGCTCCAAGTCAAGGGCAGTTGAGAATTACGAAGACTTTGGAGAAGTTAGAAAAAATATTTTATTGCGTTGGTCAATTGCTTACGGAGAGGATTGCTAAAACATACTGGGAGCGTATCAACCATGTTTTGGTAGTCAAGGAACTCACTTTGGCATTTCCCTGAACAAGAAATAAAGCTAACTCCTAATCAAGAGGAGGAAAAAGTAGCGGATATTCATCAGGGAATGTTGATGAAGGAAATAGCTGCGAGAATCGCACAGCTGTTCAATTTTTCCAATGGAATTACGTCTCAATCAGATCAAAAAGAGAATCTGAAGTCAGCTTAAATCAAGGGAAATGCCAGAAACTGAAAGCAACAGCATCCTAGAAGACGAGAAGTCAAATTGGGACGATCAGAGTGGTGGACGAATGGCTTCGAGTTTGCAGTCCTTCGTAGGATAATCCGGGTCCGTTCCAGTTACTTATGCCCTGTTTCACAGTCCATGTTTAAGTTGTGCCCAAATAAAATCTTAGCTAAGCATTGTTGCAGACAGAGTAGTCGTTGCATTTCACAGCCAATGCTTAGTTTTTATAAAATTATATTATGATATATATATATATATGTTTTACAAATGTCATCCATAAAAATATGTTTGAAATACTTAAATTATAACAGACAATACATTAAATTTCGAGGAAAGTTATATCGAAAATATATGAAAACAACAAAAGAATCCCTAATTTCACCGCCAGCGAGTCGGAGCACCTATTGGAACTGGTGAAAAAGTATAAAGCTGTAATTGAATGCAATCGGACGGGCACTTGCTCGAACGCTAAGAAAGATGTCGCTGAAAACTCAAACAATTCAAGACACAAATCAGCTGTACTTAAGCATAACTTAAGCACAAATTAAGCATGAACTGTAAAATCGGGCATTAGTCTCGACTATCGTGGAACGGAGACGATCAGCCCACACTTAGGTGGAGGGCAGGGTGACCAACACCGATAAGAGAATAAAATTGAATCGGCAACAGATTGCCATAATTCACTAGACAGCGATATTCGTAGTTGCCATAATGTTCGATTGGCTGTGTTTTGTTAAAGATATAATATACATATATGGGGTACCGGAAACGTGCAGTAGATGCGGTTCTAGTTAGACTGCTGCCGCATAAAGACCAATTAAATTATGAATAATAAACAGTGATTCAGAAGCTGAACAATTTATCGAGGCAAACATGTTAATTTAATATGTTTAGACTACAAAAATGTGAGCAATAATTATGTTTTCTCTGCATATCGTTTCTATTTAAATAGCCACCACGGTATGCACACACCTATACATACACACACTTACATGCAATATTGTAGCTTTCGCGCCCTTTCTATTTTCGGGCTGCTTTCATTTATGTTGTCGTTTAATTGTCATTGCGGATTGTGCTCACTATTTGTTGTTGTACCAGCGGCACTTGTCTAGTAGGTCTCTGTTGGTCTAACCCTCTCATTTGCCCCATTACAACTGTGTATCGCATTTACAGTAATCGTTTGTATTCTCACTTTCACTCATAGCCGCCTCACCGCTATTGCTGCAGTTGCGTACAGTTACTTTATCCCCGATAAGCGACGAAGCAGTTAAACAGTTAAATGTGATCCTTCGTTCGCGATAAAAATATGAAATTTTAATACTTTTATCATTATGTCCGCCATCGCGTTTGTGCTATTTTCTGCCGATTTGTTTTGTTTTTGCACAGTAAGCATTTTAGTGGTCCTATCAATTCAGAATTATCTCTGTTACCCCCTTGCCATGTTCTCTTATGCATAGCTTGCTTTTATATGCTACATTTATGGCTTGAAAATTAGCTGAATTCGCTTTATAATTTCTGAGCGCTAAAGAATTTTATTTTGACACAATTTATAGTTCCGTTCGCCCAACTTACTTTGGTCACTTGTACCTACGAGAGCGGTTCGATAAGTTAAGGTTTACTCCGCAACATTAACTCCTTTCAGATCGTATGCATGTTCCAGGGATTCTATAATTTATTTCTCGCGTCTAGAGACCTCTTCTGAAGTTTCATAATTATATTGCAGCAAGTTGTTATGTCAAAATTTTTAAAAGTAAAAAGATACGTAAACAAAGTATTGTACTTTTATATTTTCAAAGACTACTCTCAGTATAGGGCCTATTTTTACATTGTACGATTTTGAACCCACTTCACTCTGCATCTGAAGTTCTGCAAAGTAGGGTTCCATAAAGGTGACAACCTTTCCATTCTGCTCTAATTTCTGTAAAAAAAAAAAGAAGTCGGGTAGGTCAGAGCTGTAGGCAGGGTAGCATTTCGTGGCCTGTTAGAAGGACATTTCTTCAGATAGGCTCCGTTTATTCCTGAGGTCCGACAAAATAGAGCTCTTCTTTAGATAGTCGACACCTTATGACATCCAGAAAAGAGTAGCCCTCATCTTTCCGGCCGATAGGATGGTTTTGCAAAATCCAAGTTTTAAGTGTAGTATGGCCTTCTGTTTTCTCCAGTATATCTATATTTCATCGATGTCACTAAATGACATAGAAAATTGTGTGGATTTCCTAAAATATCGGCGAACATTTCTGTAAAGTAATCTCAAACGTAACTTTCTCACACTCAATATTTTGATCTTTTGAAATGATTGCCATCTTAAATCTGAACTATCTATCAATTTGATATGACAGACTTTCGCCGCATTATCTCCCATTGTAACCGTTTTTGGACAACTAATGCTCTCTAACAAAACATTTGGCATAGCACTTTGGAACTCGGTAAACTTGGTTTTTGACATCTGTTTCGAATAAAATTTTCTAATGTATTCTATGTACTACACGATTGTGGATTTATCTTGCGACATCGTCTCTTACTTATCAAACCACTCTCGTAAATACACGCAAGCACTACATTTATATACAAATCAAATCTGTATTGTTTGGTAAATAATTGTTTTAGTGGCTGCCTGGGGCCTTATCTACCATTGTCTCGATACTTCAATAAACTTTGGAAAACAAATCTAAATGATATTAATTCGTGACACTCAATGTGATTTAGTAAATAAGGCATTAATTCCGCCGCCGAAGTGAATATAATTGTTCTTTTCGAGTGTCTTCTATCGCCCTTTGTCGGTTTGGCGCTTATCAATGACACACTCGTGCGTTATCGTGGCGGTACATAGTCGAACGCAGACGCCAGGCGCATATCAAAGCGCACCGCCGTGCTCACCAATCGCCTCCACACGATTGAGAAATGGAGTTGTAGCCACTTTTGGGCAGTTGTATGAAAATAAACAATTGTTTAACAATTTTACTTAATGATGTTTATGTTTACGCTTTGTTCTTGGTCTGTGCGGTCAAAAAACAAATATAGAAGTAAAGGAAGGTGATAATTAATTACGCCGACAGATTCAAATTCAAAATTCTAAAAATAGTTTAATCTAATTTTAATAGAAAGTATGTGAGAAAGTTAAAGCACGTGAGCGGAAAATTGTACAGACTTAATAGATAATTATTAATTTTGATAAAAATTAAATAATGAAACAATACTATATTGCAATTACTAATATTTGAAATGTGTTATGAGGAAAACGATGAAAATAAACAAATCTAGAAGCGAACAGGCAATCCTGAATTAGATTTACTGAGGTACTTGTACATATGTATGGATATTGTGGATTAGACTTTATGTAACTTTGATGGAGGACTCTTGGACCCATTTAAATCACGTAACGCCTCAAATAGGGCATCTCGCGCATTATTATTAGGATTCCTATCTTAATATAACATTAACTTAGTTCCTGGGTATTCGTTAGGAGTTTACTGGAAGCTTCGATATCAGCAAGCAGTACATTTTATGAATTTTTGCATTCGCAAATATGTAGACCCCACATCGACTATTCGTCTATTCTTATCTTTAATTTAATTATCTCAAAGTGAGGCCACCCAGCATATGTACATATATATATATATATACGGTACGAAGGTCAAGTACTGGTATACTGCAGCCGGTTAAGTAAGATCATAAGGGACCAGTAACAATAGAGACGATAGGAATATGTGTGTTCTCAAAGAACTGCTCATATCATTCACGAGTTTTAAAAAAATAAGAAGCTTTCATGTTGGTCCGTGCCGCATATTTTGAAAGAGATCACAAGAAAAACGTTAATACTCTTCACAGGTGCAACTCTTATAGCGTATCCTTTATAAAGATGGCAATCTTGACTGTGGTCGATCAGTTTGTATAGCAGCTCCATCGAGAACTGGCCCGATTCAAACAATTTTTCGAGGATTGTATCTTAACCTTGAACAACAACCAAATTTCGTGTAGTTAGTTTCCAAACTAAAACTTCTAAATACGGGCTTGATTTTGATTCTTCAATTGTATAGCAGATGCCATAGTGGCCAATTATCGACGGTCGCATCGATATCCCAAAAATTAGAGCACCAATTTGCGAATATACAGATAGATTTGCGAATATATAGATAGCTCATCACGTTGATAACTTATACTCAGAACCCATGTATGACGTTTTCTTATGTGTTTTACAAACTTCGTGGCAGGCTTAATACGAGTACAAATAATATCCTGTTCGAGGTATGATAAGTTTGACCAAGTTCGGGATTGTGGCAATGGTTACAACATGGATACAACATTATATTATCTCAGACCAAACGGCGGTCTGCGGAACGCTTGTTATACAATACAAGTGGTGAAAGCGTTCGAAAAGCTGTAACTTTGGTCTTCAAAAAAAAAACAAAAACAATATATTCTTAGATCGATTGGACGTTAGGATCAAAGTAAGACGAATCACTTTCCTTGTAGTACATCTTATTAATAAAAATGTGTGTACATTTATTTTCTTAAATATCCTCTCAATATAGCACCCACTTTTACACTTTTACTATGCTATTTTGAAACCACTTCACCCTAAACTAAATAAATTGATAAGGTTAGAATGGGTATCTCGAAGCTACATAAAGTGAAGTTAACTCTTATTTGGCGTATCTGAAATTGCTCAGATGTAGATGAAGAAGTGTAAACAATAGGTCTGGTAGTGAGCGAGGGCTAAACGAAGAATCTTCTGCCATCAAACACACGGCCGAAGACGATGTCGTAGATAATTTCGACTATCGTTTTCCAAATTCAACGCAGAATAACTCTTGCCAATAAATGCTACTTCGGACTGAATGGACAAATTCGAACAAAACATACATACACTCTACAGACAGCGGTTGTGTTGGATAAGTCATGCCGTCCGAATGGATGAAAACACTCCAGCCCTGAGAGCATTCAACGTAGTACCCTCCGGGGGAAGCAGAGGAAGAGGAAGATATCCATTCCATTGGAAAGACCAGATACAGAAGGACTTGGCTACACTTGAAATCTAAAAAGTGGCATCGAACAGCGAAAAAGCCTGCCGGCCCATCGTAAACTCGGCTATAACAGCGTAAGCCGTGTTTACGCCAATAATCGGTCAAAAATTATTCTACCTATGTAGGCAGGTAGAGATGTCTGTCACCGCAACTAAAATTCGCTCACTCTTATATTCTCTCTGAACCACTCTTTGCTTCTGATGAAGTCCATAATACCAAGAGATCTTCTGCCTAACTAGTTTTGTTTCCAATACGAATGAAGTTATATTTTTAAACAGACTGTAACTTCTCATCTATTATATATATACATACATATGTCAAAACATATTCGATATACATATGTCAAAACATATTCGATACACATATGTATATACATAAGTATACACATCATCACTGAAATGCAAAATAACGTAACAACATTTTCGTAAATTTACCGTGGCATGAATGAAACACGAAATAAAATGGAACATGAATGAAAATTTTATTTAATAATGGTTAAAACTGGTTTATATCTGAGGGCAGAACCTGAAAATGTTGGACATATGTAATATTATGTATGTATTTAATTCGAAGTAGTGAAGCGTAATCAATAAGACACTCAATTTCGAATTTTGATAATACGTTATTTTGTATTTCAGGTGACGATATGCTGTGTTCAATGCATTCTCGTAAAAAATATATTTTCATCTATCAGTGTAATTAATTACACCTTTCGATTGTCGTTTTATTTACATTCTCTCTTTTGCATTTATTTTTACCCTTTTCTTCAAGTTTGTTTACTTCTACAGTCGGTCACATTGCTGGTTGGCGAGCATTGTTGTAATCGGCTATTTATCAAGCAAGCTAATTTCATATTTTTCTCGGTTTCAGATTATGCTTCACCACCCAATGCCTCTAGCCTAGGCCATCAGATATATATGTATATACATATGTAAATACGTATGTAAAAATATGTATTTACTTATACGTTTCTAACGGTATCAATCGAATATTTCAAGGTGCTGGATTGTTCATTCCCGCCGTAGTCAACGGCGCTCGTTTCCCCTCGTCATTCGTTTGACCAGCAACGTTGGCGCCGTCGCCAGCACTGGCACCGCCATCTCGACTGTTAAGTTTGATAAATGATGATAAAATTGACAAATTTGCTTTTCGAATTCGAGTTTTATGCTCATTATCATAAAATTACACAGCCAGTCGGTGTGGGCAAACAATCAGCCGCAAGACTTCGACAAGCCAGTCAATCAGCTTTATACTCGTTTGTTGGTGGGAGGAGTTGTGGTTAGTTAAGTTGGCCAGGTTCGGGATTGGCTGTGAACGGTTTAGTATCTTTGAAAGCAAGTATTGATGTTACTAACTGCGTGTTATTAACCGCAGAAGGAGGGCGTATACGAGTAGTTTTTTTGAGGCTTTAGGATCTTTGGACATTTGTTATATTTATATTTACTTATTTTTCGTTCCTTTTTAACGACATTGTGTTATACTTGTATATGGAATGATACCATATAAGGCATACGGCATATTTTACAGTACTACTACGGTAAAGGCAAAAATGTATCTCAAGCCGCCAATAAAATTTGTGCAGTTTATGGGCCCGATACAGTTTCCATTTCCTCCGCACAACGCTGGTTTCAACTTTTTTGACAACCTTTTATAGTATAACTCATACACTGACCGACATCTTCCGCATAATGTTTGTTAGAAAAATTAAAATCATTATACAGGGTTTGTATGGAAAGTAATAGCACTAAATTAAGATACAAAATTCTTATTCGGCACAGCGGATCGCAGTAGCAAGGGGCAACTGCTTAAGCTACAACAACCAAATTCAGCCAGTACAAATATTACAAGAACTCCTACCAACAATGTGAAAATGGGTGCAAACGGATAAAAAATCCGTTCACTCCCCATATAACGGTACTGTTCAAAACTACTAAAAGCGCGAAAGACGTAAAAGTTTGCCGTCAGAATGGTATGAGAAAAATTAAACGATGGAACTGGCCCGGTTCACTTTTTGGTGAAAAGTCACCACTACTTCTGATATAGCACAACTTTAAATTCCATTTGATTCGTTCAGTTTCCAGTACAGAAATCAAGAAGATATTAATATAACGAGATTAAACTTTGTGGAAATAATGACTTTAGTGTGTGCCACCTTATAACCAAAAAGTGTACAAATCCAACTAAAACTGTTCAAGACCCTAAGTACCGAATATTTAGACCTCGGTACCAATAGTTGCCTTTTGCTCGAAAATGTCGGTCAATCTGTGATATATATCACTGAAATTAAGGGATAATCTTTCTCTTATAATGGTATGTCTGTATGTCAAAAATTATTTTTTCCAAAGGCGCAACTAACACGCATGCCAAGTTACAGTTTACACGGTGAGACGAACAGACTGACATACAGACACTCACCCGAATTTCAACTCATATCTTCGTTCTGATCATTTATATACATACATATGTATACATATATGACCCTATATCTACCTCGAATAGTTTTATGTGTTGCGTACAACCATTAGGTGAACAAAAATATTATACGCTGAAACAACAGGTTGAGAATAATAAAATGTAGAGATATGTTTGACTGATTTAAAATATAGATAGATGAAATTAAAAATAATGGAGTATAAATGAAGCTAAATTGGCCATCGAATTATTGAACAAACTTATTTACAAGAGTGCGTGTTCGTGAAAGCTGGGCGACTAAATTAACGAAGATGTCATTCACATATGACTATCATACATACATGTATGAACTATCTTCAAAAATCGCTTTAGTAAACATTTTCAAATAATTGAAGTTCCATTATTTTTTGTTGTCAAAAAACACTCACAAACTTTAAAAAATCAGCTTTCGTGACAAATTTGTTAGCAAGTTTGACAGTTAACAGAAAACAACGGTTTATGAGTTCTACGTAAAATCATGAGCATAAAATTTCTAGACCCTATCTGCTCGACAAATCTTGTCTCCACTGTCTCTCCGTTCGTGTCATTTCAGTTTCGCTGCGAAAAATTTTGAATTCAGCCATCGATATAAACAAAGAAAATATTCGTAATTCGACGATTACTGCTAATTGATAAGAGCCAATGCATATCTCCATGGCAAAACAGCCGTCTACCGTCTACCACACAGACAATTTGCTGCGACTCGTAGCAAAGAAACACCAACTTACAAATATTACTCGCAACTAAATACCAAATTCAACGGAATCGCCATCATATCTCAATCAGCATTTGCATTTCTTGTGTTTGCTGCAGCGAAAAGTTGCTGCAACGCATACGAACTCATATGAAATATCGCGATAGCGAAACTGTATATAAATGTATATACACATGTAACTATATAGAAGCACTCACTAATATAAACGCAGGAGCGCAAGGTGCGCTGGAAACTGCCGCAAAACTTTTACTGTCAGTCAAGCAAGTCTGTCGAAAACGGCTGCTAACCAAAGTGGTAGTGTGGCAAATAAGCACACGTTGCACACACCCACACACATACGTACATGTGATTATGTGCCGAGCTTGCATGTGTGTGTTAAAAGTGAGAGATTGGTTTCATAGGTGCGCAGGAGATTGCTTCTAGGGAGGGAGCTGCATTCGCTGATAGTTATATTCAGCGTTCCACACTTACTACTGTTGTTGTTGCTGTTGCTAGCTGCACATTGCTCGCTAGTTGTGTTGCCACAGCAGATGCGCTAGAATTGATAAATAAAAATAATTCCAGCGCCTTATGACTTAAAATTAAAGTTTTATCAGCGCAACTATTAGCTCTAACGTCAGCGCCAACCAAGGGAAACCAATCTGCATGGTATAGGCCAGGGATAATGGGATGCCCAACTTATTCCAGTGTGAGAGCGCCTCAAAATAAGCATTTTTTATAACATTTTCCATTATGGCCAGATCGCACCAAATAAGAATTTTTGGACATTTTAAATTAAAATACCCAACATTTATTGCGATTGCAAATTATTATATATTGGACTTTTAATATATGGCGAAACTACTTAATTCCTTTTTTTGATTTTATGGTATATTAAAACAACTGACTTTCGATATTTCAATACTTAATAAGGTGAATTAAGCCTGTTAGTTCTAAATTAATAAATAATTTAAATAATTTGTAATAGAAAATTAATTCTATTATGCATCAAATTACAAAASGTTTCATAATATATATTTAAATTTCGCATTTTCTTTGATTTTCATTATTTTAAATTTTTATTAGCGACCTTGAACGGCGGCAATAAATTCCTCCGTTCACATATATTTTTGGTATAATTTCAATCTGGTCGTTCCAGTCATTCCAATTGCAAAACGTCAAACCTTCTCAATCCAGTCAACTGTCAAAGTTCGGTAGGTTTTGACGTTTAGCAACTTCCAGTGAGAGAGGAGTTGGGCATCCCACTATCCCTGGTATAAGCAAACTACGCAGAATACTGCTTTTCACCACGAGTAGTTTACGTGGTGATATAATATTTGATTCCACATTTGCTTGTATTATTTTTCGGTTTAATTCCCGCCGCTTGCTACAAGAAGCGCTAGCGCTAAGGACTAAAAGTCTGACTACCAAATATATTGTTATACAAAATTATTTTTTAAAAGTAGAGAACTTAACAAATATATATGTAAGCAATACTTGTTTGATATCTTTATTCACGATATATTTAAGTATACTAAACCCGCATTGCCAATTTTAACTCCGTCTTATAGTACAAGGAGTTTTCCAAAGTAAACAGGACTTAAAAAAAACAGAACAACTGGTTTTTTCGGCAAAATCAATTTATTTTATTCAAAAGACTCAAGACTATTCTGCTTCAATACAGCTTTTTGCACAGTCCAAAAGCATGTCCAACGAGTGTTTTAGCTCGTTGGCCCGTATGGCCGCCAGTATGCCGGCGTCAGCATAACGCATTCCATTCGTGGGAAACTGCATTTTTCCCAAAAGAAAAAATTCGCACGGTGAATACGAGGAGTGGTTAATGGTTACAATACGATTTTTGGTCAAACAATCGGTCACAATCGTCGAATCGAATGTTGGATTCTGAGCAATTTTTGGTCGTCCGTCAATTTGTGCGGAACAAAGCGCGCGCACACCTTTCGTGAGCCCAAGTGTTCGGTCAAAATTTGATAAATCGATGTTTTGGAGGTGCTCAATTCCATTTTCTTGAATTTCAATAATAATTTCGGCTGATTTTTGATGAATTCACGCGCAGTTTCGATGGTGGATTTCTGGTGGTCACGGATTTTGATTGGCCCACATGTTGATCGCCATTTATGTCCTCACGACCACTTTGAAAACGTTGAAACTATTAGTAGACTCTGCTACGGGATAGGCAATCAGCGCCATAAACTTGTTTCATCAATTGAAACGTTTCGGTAAAAGTTTTACCAATTTTAAAACAACATTTAAGTTTGGCTCTTTGTTCGAAGCACATTTTCGCACATTTTAACACAAACACACTGGCACTTAAAACGCAATAACTTCAATAACTCACTTCCAATCCAAATGTTGTGAAATTCTCACTGGACAATCGATAAAGATAGCAGATTTTAACGCACCAGTCGACATATAGATGGCGCTACCATAGGGCACTAGACCTTGTACATACATCGATTTATGCAGCGGAAAGTTCAGCAGTTGAAAGTTCAGCTTTATTATACTCAAACCGCCAGCTCATCTTCCTCCTTCAAATCGATAGAACTCTATTTGGTTTTATTTTCTACACACGTATGCCAAAAGGTTCTCTCCGACAGGCACCAACTTCGACGATACTAGTAGATTATGGCTTCACCGCCGTTGCGGAAGCGTAATTGACTTTTTGTTTGTACTCGGAGTCGATTTGTTTTTACCTTCTGATCTTAGTGAGTGATTAATTAAGATTGATTGATAAATAAAACCCCCTTTGGCTAGGAAAAGTTACCGACTTCATTACAATCACACTGCACTGTATAACTTGAAAAAATATCACGAGTATTAAGATAGATAAAGATATGTATGTATGTAATTTTTTTATGTTAAATATTTTTAGTTTCATAAGTTCATATGAAATTTTAGATAAAGCAGCCACAAAACAGTTATGTGTCTAGTTAATCATCTTATCATCATTCATTTTTTTAAGGTGATGTAAAGGAGGAAATAATAGAACACATATGTTTGCCCTGAAGCAATGGGTGCACCATGGAGTAGTTTCACGGTCATAATTTCATAAAACATTCTCGTTAAGGGAAATTTATATTATTTCTCTAAATTATCCTCTCTTATTTTATTAATTAGGTTGGAAGTGGCGCTGTGCAAAAACTCTGTTTTCATTTACAGACTTTTTGGAGTTGCACACCTCGAAAAGCGAACTCTCGTTGTTTGTAAAAAAACGCTGTTCGATAAAATTTGACCAGCAAACTTTCAAAACTTTCTTAAAACAAAAACGTGACGATTTCGATTTATGTTAATGCTGACTTTTTGATTTGGTTGGACGAACTTATTCCAGAATGGCTTAGGTCAACTCTTCAGAATAGTATTCAGTTTGGCCGTGGTTCTACTCCCATATATACATGTTAAATGACTTGATGTTTCTAGCAAAAGGAGAGGCTTTTAAAATATAGTACTGATTATAAGACAGTTCCGAAAAGCCAGTGGGTTTACGGGTAGCTTTTTCGGTTTGCTGCTGAATGGCGACCGTTAATAGAATTTTTTAAGGGAAAAGTCGGAGCAAAGTGAATTGTGAGTTAACAACTTTAGAAAACGATTGAATTCATATTTAAGAAGTTTTACCGGTTTTAAACACTGTGCCGTTGTCTCTACATTCATTTGCGCCGTATTTATTGCTSAACGGCTATTTTGACAGAACCATTAGCGTTGCTACTGCTGCCACAGTCATTGGTTCTTACTCAGGCTATGACGCCGGCTCTGACTCTGACGCTGACTCTGGCACTGATTGTGACTGCGACTGTGGCGATCTATGGGGCTATAAAAAGCTTATAAAGCACTAAAATGAGATTTCAATTCGCGATAAATTCATTCGGCTTTTAAAGATTCATAGATACGCGCACACAGCCAATTCAATAAATCGCATTTCGCGATATAAGTTGGATATCCACGCCATCCAACGTGCGATACCGGCGGTGGCGGTGCCACAGCGCACAGTAAGTACCGCACCGCGGTAGATGAGTAGTTGGCGGTGAGAAGTGGTGAGGGTGCCTTAATGAAATCCGCCTGTTTTTACTGCTTTAGTGTTTTTTGTTTTGTTGGCGATGCGAAACGTTGATAAATCTCTTTATATAACCATTTCATATCACAACGCTCAGGTATTCCAATGTGGCTGCATATGTGTTTGTATGTGAAACTGGTTAGGCAGTTTCATATCAATTCTAATTGAGTTGACGGTGGGTGCCATTGAAGGCGATTGAGTGTGGGGGCCGTGGAGCTCATTATCATAGCGTCGGCGATTGATGCCAACACATCAAAATCTCCAAATGAACAAATGCAAAAACCGAAAGCAATAAACGAAGCGAACGAGAAAAAATGTGTCACAATTTCGAAGAGATTTTATTGCGCGATATTCCATTGTTGACGGTCAGGTATTTTGCTGAGCTCGGTTTTAATTTCATTTTTTCATTTTCATTTGTATTTAAACTTTTTTTTTTGTATATTCATCGCGATGTCCAGTCATTGACGTTATTATTGCATTTATTGTTGATTTCCATTTCAGTTTGCTTTGTAGATTTTATCGAAAAATCAACATCAGCATCGAAAAAAGCTCATCTGTGTGCTTTTAAAGCCACCATATTACTCCAACGGCTAGTGAATGCTTTCGCTGTTTTTTGTCTAATTTTACTGAAAAATTCAATATTTATGTATATTTTGACGATTTGCTCAATGGATCCTAAAAAATCGCGTTAATATCGCGTTATCGTGAAAAAAAGTCTATTAGAGAGGAAAACTACAAAACTTGGCTAAGGATTGCTTTGGAGAACTATTCTCAATAGTGCGGTATTTTCGTTTTGCAACAGTACTTTAAAACCATTAAGTTCCAAACTGGTTTTTAACAAACCTCTATGTATTGGTTAAAATAGCCCAGTTATGTAGTATCACTTTTGGCAATTCGTATCCTTTGTTATCCGGTTACAAGACAATAGGTCTTGGTGGCCAATCGCCCGCCCAAAATGTGAAATTATATGCTCACCGAAGTGTTCTCTTAATAAATCCATTGATTGAAAACAAATGTCGCTGAGATGACGAGCTTCAATTCCAGACATCAAATAGTTGGTTACCTTGGCGCGATAACGTTCGCGATTGACGCGATTCTCACCGTCATCATTTTTGAAGAAATATGGACTGATGATTCCACAAGGCCTACCGGCCTTGTTTTTGGGTGAAAAGGCACCTCTTGAACCTCTTCAGGTTGTTTTTTGTCCCAAATGCGGTAATTTTGTTTGTTTACATAACCATTGAACCATAAATTGGTCGCATCGCTGAACAAAATTGGGCTCGAAAACGTGAGATCTTCTTTGAACTTTTCAAAAGCCCATAGATCGAAACGATGTCACTTTGAAAGATCGAACGGCTTCAGTTCTTGCACTGTATTTTTTATGTTTTCAATTTAAGATCTCGAGGTAAAATGTCCCAAGTCGTTCCATACGTTATTCCGAGTTACTGCGAATGAGTCTACCGAATCTACTCTCCACGATCTTCGTGTACACTCTCGGCTACGGTTGAGAGTCGAATTTTATCAAAAACGCGAACTCTTACGTACATGTCTAAAATACTTTAACATATTATGTAAGTCCCAGATGATGATTGTCTAGTCCCATTGGAAATTTTAGGTGGATCAATTTCACTTTTGTCGAGACTATACTTTTTCTTTCTGATCTGTTTTTATTTTATCTCTTCCGAATGCCATAACCGGCTTTCAGCGGGAATTGTGATAGAAGAAACTGCAAAACATAGACATATAAACCCGTGCCACCACGAGACGTCTCTTGAATTAAAAGGGCACGCTTTGCAATGACAGTCAAAGTGTAACCAGTTAAGACACATTTCGGAATAACAATAACTTAGCAGACATATATATGTACATATATATATATATATATATATAAATTGCTAAAATTTAAGCAAATAATTGTATAATTATTATTGTAATGACAAACAACAAAGAGAGCTACAAGATACAATATAAACCATCGCAATACGCAAACAAGTCAGTCAACCATCTGGCAACGCTTATCAAGCAAAGGGAAAAATCCATCAGCGTTATCTGCGTTTGGCATCGGAGCGGCGCAGCGCCGCCACTGTGCGATTAAAGCGCGTTTGTTTTTTGGGTCAAATTGTAATGAAAATAGAAAACAACAATAACAAAAACAACGAGACAAATTACAAACATATACGGTACAAAGTAACACATAAGCTAAATAAACAGCGACAAAGGTGAGCTGCTGCCACCGCTGATGCCGCTGGCAGTTAAAGCCGAAAGGCTGCAAGAAACCTGGCCGGACGGTGCGGTCGGTGCGGGCTAAATTGGTGGGTGGTGCCGCCATTCAAATGCAAAGTAAAATGTTATCAATCAAAAGCAATCATCATTAAAAAGTCGCCGCGCTTCTAATTCATTTTTCATGACGTTTTTCACGTCGCGCGCTTCGCTTCGATATCTGATTTGTTGTTACTGCTGCTTGTTGGTGTTTTTACTTGGTCGAGCGTTCGCTTGTGTGCGCCCGTCTACTTGCACGCGTTTTGATTTTGCGTTCGATTTGCTGTGTGGCGCATTTGTCATAGCGCAAAATGGCACCAAGAAATAATCGATTGCGATAAAAACACTGCCGTTGATGTTGCTGTTATTGCTGCATTTGTTTTTGTCATTCGCTAGTTGTTACCTACACTGTAGATATCCGCTATCCAGCGCTTTGCCAGCAGCACCAGCAGCGGCAGCGGCAACGAACGTGCCCATTCCAGTTGAATATTCGCGATAGAAATCGCTTTGGCCGCGCGCTAGCGGTGAACGCTAATCGCGTAAATGTGGCGCGTCGAATATGAGACCAGAGACCGAGGTATGGTGACTGTTCTGCCACAACACTATCTGCTACATTCGCATTCGTGCTCATTGCTTTCAGTTCAAACGACTATTGTTGTTGTTGTTGTTGTTGACCAATAGCTACCCATCCCCGCCCTGTGACAACTACGTGCAGATAGATAGGTCCCAACAGTAAAGCGGAAGGTAATATGTAATGAGAGCTAAATTATATGCTAATAAATTTAATGCAAACAAGAAATGGCTGATGTAATTAAAAGAACGATTGGTAATGAACAAATTTTTAAAATTTTTATCAGCTTTTTCACAGAAATATTCAGCATTCGGGTGTGACCGAATATGTCATGCTTTGGCCCGATTTTGACCACTTTGGTCATTACGACATAACATTATCAGAAAGAAAATTATAATGAGTTTCAGTGGGATACATACTTCCACATTTTGACCGTTGTACATATAGGGGTTAAGGTCCAACGCATCTTTCACAATCCTGAATTAATTTAGGTGAGCTAGTGTAAATTTTAACCCGATTTTATCTATTTTATGTACTGAGGTGCGGTGTGATTGGAAAGAGTATATGTCTGAATTTTATTACAAAAACTGGAGAACAACCACCCCTTCTTCCCATATAACACAATTTTAAGTTTCGCGTACACGAAACATGAAGTAATTAATATAACGGGTTAAAATTTTGCACTAATAATTTCTTTAAGGTATGACATTTATGACCTAAAATTGCTCAAATCCCACTAAACCGTTCAAACGCCTAGGTATCCCAGTATATATAGTTGACTTCAAACCGAAAATATCAGTCAATGTGTGAGATATACACTGGACATTCAGACAGAAACTTTTCCTGACAATAGTATTTCGGTGTATCAAAAATAGATTTAATTGTGTCATTACTTCCCTGATCCTCTATATACCTAATATAAAGACTTTCAAACTTTTAGGTGACTTTAAAATTTTAATAATAATACCCAACGATTACCCTCCCCCGAGGGCGAGAGTCATAAAAGGCAAGAGAGTCTTAAGCGTTGGGATCTTAAGCTGCTCAGCTACAGAAACAAAAATTTCAACAACCAAAATTAAGAATTAGATTAAAGTTTATAATTTTGAAACGTTACTTGTTAAGAGTAGAGAAAATAATTTTTTTAATGGTAAAGAGTGAGTCTGTTAGATCAAATGTGCTGGAATGAGAATTGAAATCATGACATATGCGGCGAAATGGTTCGTTTAGCTCAAGATTTGTTCTAGAAAATTTTAAAAGTAAGGGTCTACAGACTGACCCATTCATGAGTTTTACAAGAAATATTATACCAAGCATCTCCCGACGACTAGCGAGTGTCGGGAGATTTTTAAGTTTTAAACGATTAGTGTAAGGGGGAAGATTTAAACTAGGATCCCAAAGGAAATGATTTAAGGCAAAAAGTAAAAATTGTTTTTGAACGGACTCTAACTTATCCGAATGGACTTGGTACTAGGGTTCCATACCACAGATGCATACTCTAATGTAGGCCTCACCAGAGATGTAAAAAGAATTTTTATGATAAGCGGATCTCCAAATTGTTTAGACCAACGTTAAGGTTTAATGGCATGTCATTTCTATCACACCAGAGACTAGGTTGTTTAAGTCTGTTTGCATCTCACATCTTTCGCAGTTTGAAGTATGTATATGTTTTAAAAAGTTTTACATCGTCAGCACATAATAAAACTTTTGAAAACAGATGATAAGTCATTAATAAATAACAAGTACAGAATTGGACCAAGATGGCTACCTTGGAGAACGCCTGAAGGAACATTGAATATGTCAGAAAAAGTATCGTTAAATTTGACTTGGTGAAATCTATTATTAAGAAATATTGGTTGAAAACCAAGAAGATCAAATTTATTCAAAAGAATTGAATGGGATACTTTATCAAAAGCTTTATTAAAGTATGTGTATATAACATCAGTAGTCTTATTCTCCCTAAAGTCCGTTTATACATGTGATACAAATTAAAGCAAATTAGTTATTGTAGATTTCCCTTTAGGAAAGACGTGCTGAGAACAAGAAATTAGTGTCGTCTGTTATACTTACTTCAAAAAGTTTAGGTATTGCAGACAAATTTGCTATTCCCCTATAGTTTTCAATATATGACTTAAGTCCACTCTTATGTAAAGGAATTATAAATAACTTTTTCCATATGGATGGCAATGAGCCTTGCATAAGAGATGAATGAAATAGTTTTGTTAGGGGTTGGTATATATATTTGGCACATTTCTTAAGAGAGCAAGAGGGAATCATATCTGGGCCATAATTGTATGATTTTTCTAACATATTTAACTGATATAAGACGTCTGCTTCAGAAATAGTAGGTGCATTAATGGCAGAAATCTTGTGCTGATGCGGAACAGTTTTTGGAGATTTTGGAGAGTAATTGGACCTAAAGAATTCAGCGAACATATTAGAAATGGTGTGATTGTCACTGGACATACTAGACTTATATTTCATAGCGGACGGAAAATTAGAAATCCTGCGTTTGGAGTTGACGAAACCATAGAACAATTTTGGATTACGTATAATATTATTTTTTGCTTTATTTATATAATTATTATAACATATTTTGTTAAGTTCAGCAAATTGTCGACGCAATTTAGAATAATTTGAATAGTCAGCAACTAAACCAGTTTTTTTTTTTTTAAGTTTAAAAGCATGAGATTTTTTATTTTTTAATTTACATAATTCTTTCGAAAACCATAAATTAGAACTAATTTTTTGAGTAACAACACACTTCGGAACATATTTTTCAAATAAGTTTTAAATAATTTCATTAAAGTGGCCAAGTTACTTTAGAAAGTTCGTAACTAATATTCATAAAATTAGCTTTCGCAAAGTTGAACCGAAAACAAAGGTCTTGTGTTTATTATGAGCAAAGATAGCTATGATTTCGATGTCAATTTTCAAAGAAGGATGATACGTGTCCTCTGGCCGAACCAAACTATTGTATATCTAAGAACTTACCAAACTCGTTTGAAATTAAATTAATTTGGATAAGACCCAACCCCGACATTTCATCTAAGAACTCGTTAAAACATACATAACATAAACTGAAATCCCCCAAAACAATCATGGAGTCAGTATTATTAGCCATTGAGAAAACATTATTTATTAATGAAGCATGCTGCATATATACAAATGTATGTCGAGTGAGGCACTTAAATTCTATGAAGTGTGTATGCGAAACATCGACTTCTTCAGATGGAATTGAGGAATGAACAGCAAACAGGATACTACCTCCTTTCTTGTTCAGTCGGTCATATCTAAAGATTTCAAATTCGCTATTGAATATTTCACTATCAAAAACATGGGGCTTTAACCAAGTTTCTGTGAAAGCAATGATTTTAAAGTTACAATAAATGCTGTTTAAATACAAATCAGAAAGTTTTGTATTAAGACCTCTAACATTCTGATAATAAATAGTCAGCGAATTATTGTTTCTTTAGTTTAGACCCCAGATGGCCAGAATGAGTTGTCAAGTATTAATTGAAAACTGTCAGCGGATACGTCGATCTTAAACGACGAAATATCCCGGTTGTACTTGAAATTAAATTTACGGACGTCTGTATCTGCCGTTTTTAATTTCGACGAGATGTAACTTTTTATATCATCGACTGAGGTATCCGCAGCAAATCTCGAGACAAAAATTGCCTTTTCCGCGGTATAACAGCTAAGTTTTTATTAGCTGACTTGTAGGTATTTGGAGGCGGATCTTGAGTTTTTTTCCGCTTACCGTGTCAATAGCAATGCTAGATATATCGGACAATGTTTAAGTTATCTCAATGACAGTTACAGAACATGTTTTACTCATAACAGTATATCTTTGTGCTTAAAATACATAAATTTGGACGTAAACTTGACCTACCCCCCATATAAATATTACTCTGATTTTCGAACATTCGGCTGACTTTGCTCTCTATGATTGGTGATTGTATACATATGTGGTGGCTTAATGAATAAGCCTAAAAATCTATTCGGCTGATTGTCGATTGAACTTATAACCCCTTTGCGTCGTCCACTGCTCGCTTTGTCCTCAAAGTTAATTTAGCTTCGTTTAAAATTAGTAAACCACTTCACAACGGTGGATTTTCCTGATGAAGAGACCGAATGATGTTCGTGATATAAACTGGCACAAGTTGCTTCACTCAAAATCCTACTTGTATATCTCATAAACTATCAACTCACAGATTATTAATTTTTTAATCGAGTTTCCTTGCTCGACTTTCCTCAGTGTATTGAATGTGATTTGCAGTTTCGCATCAATGACGCATGCAAATGAAATGTCAGAGATAGCCGATGAAAAAATGTGACAATATGCATTCAAATTCATTCCAAAATGTGGCGCGTGGAAAGGTCAAAACAAACGAAATTAAAAGCTTTGATGTCGCCTGAGCACTATTTACATAGTTTACACATATTTGTACATATTTATGTATGTACAGTACACAGTACATTTTAATGGATATGAATCAGGCAGAGTTAAAGGCACTCCAAGTTCTCGCACAGCCCTGAACCACATACATACGAATGTCAAACATTCATTTATGGATTTTATTAATAGTGTGCCTTTCATACTCATCACTCAAGGGTTTGTAAATATGTATGCATGTGGTATCAACGAAAATCTCGAACTGTCAATACTAGCGAAGCGCTGCTATGAAGGTGGCGACAAGCATGAGTATGCGTGCCGTTGTCGATGTGTGAACAAAAAATGGAGTTGTGTCAGTTATGACACTTTCGCGACACAAACAATCAAAAGTGCGAGAAAAATTAAATAAACAAACTCCAAAGTGACCGAAATGATTGCAAATCGTAAATGTTAGTCCGAAATGTTGGACAGAGCAAATGTTAAATAAAACCTTGTGTCTAGAAAAGCGCTGTACAAAAACAAATAAAAGTAAAAAAGTATAAATTATGTCTCCGCTCATAGATTTATTGATGTGAGGCTGGTTACTGTATCGCCATCTATTGAATACTGACCGATTGTGTCGGCACCGCCCGATTGCCAAATATTTTTAGCGATGGACAAACCGATGTGCAAAATATATTTTATTTTTTATTTTGATTAATATAAACATCGAATGGTATGATTTATTTAAAACTGAAGTCCGGGTCATAAGTTGCGGGTTCTTGCTGAAAATGTGTTCATGAGCATAAAAATGCATATTAACTAATTGATCACCAAAAAATATTTGCAATTTTAATAGTTATTAAATTCACTCAATAAAATAAAAATTAATTTTATAAAAAAGCAACCATCGTCATATAATTTAATAACCTGAAAAAAAACGAGAAGCGAAGTAAAAATCGGACAAAGGACGCGGCACAGCCCACCTTTATATGCAATCCTATATCTCAGAAATCCATGTATCATATTTTCAAATTACATAGCATTCCTTCACTTCGTAGTAAATTCTATAGGTAACTGAAGGGCCAATGAAGTTGTCGGAATAAAACTTTGCATGGGTAGTGCCTCTTAGATAAGTCATGTCTCATCTAAAAAACAGCTGAAATTGAACTATAAATTCTCAAATTCCTAGGTACTGAAACCTAGGTACCTCAGTACAAATAAGTAACTTATTTGGTTCAAACACATAATTTCTCCGCAAAATATACTTTCAAATAGTGTCCCTTGTTGAAAGTTTGGAAAGCAGTAAGGAATTCAGAGTGCACTACACCTCGATAAACGAAGAAAACTTTCAACATAACCTTGATTTTTGACCAAGACTCATCGCCAGTAATAATACCTTTAGTCGTTAGTCGGAAAGCATTGTTTCATATTTTCCTAGGCCTAAAGACTCTTTCAACATAGTTTTCAGTAACCCTTTCAATCATCCAACGATGCCAGTAAGATCTCGGACTGAAAATCGTCCATTTTTACGCACCAATTTCTTTATTTTATTCAACTGTTGATCGTCAATTGATGTTAATGACCGTAAAAATCGCCAATGCACTTTATGTACTTCGTATACTAAACTCTAATTATTATTTGATGTGACATTAAGCACTGATCTCACTGACAGTCATACCAACATAGAAAAAGAAATTCTGGCGAATAGGTTTTCGTGCGAAATTTAAATAAAAAAGTTTTACTATTTTTTGCTCACAGTAGTACATCTAGTCTTATATTATTTAAATCGCTTGTGATTTTTATATGATGGCGCAATGTACGGATATATCAAAATACGAGTAAAGCCTGAAAGTAATTAATGATTATCTCCTCGCCGAATTTTTTTTAACCCAACAGTTAAACTCTCCTTTCCTTTGCTAGCGATAAAAAAAAACTGGGTACTCTTTGGCTCTTCGTGTTACATATACTACTTTCTTATAAATATGTACATATTTTTTCCGCAGTTAGCCCAATTCTGAGTCTCCTTTTTGCGTCGACATATATATATTTGAATAATGATTATGCGGATAATCGCTCTGTTATATTTGAAATCATTCGTAATGCAATAAAGGTAAATAACTCCCATCTTATTCCGTTATTTTTTTTCAATAAAACTGCGGGTAGCGTACTTTTCGGTAATTCCTAAAGTTTTTGATGCATGTTATATTTACATATGTATTTCCTTGCTTCCATTTTCTTTTTTATTTGTTTTCCAGTTCTTTATCGCAACTGGACAACACCAACACAATTCGTATACCATCAGACAAAAACAACACAAACAGTGGGGAGAGTAGCACGCCAGCACATCAGTATTTGCTTGTGCTCCCATTTCTCCCATTCGGCGATGTCCTTTCGCTTTCTGACCGCCTGGCCTCTGTATCAATGTAATATGGCGCCGCTACTCTGGACTCTAGGGAGGAGAATTGTGCAAAGAATACAGAATCGGTCAAGCTATTGATAGGAAATGTTGGCACACAAACGCATCACAGCAAGTTGAAAATGTGCGCTGCCTAATTTTTTACAGTTAACCAAGTTTTTTCCCAATGGTGCTCAATATCTCAGGTTTCTATTTGATTCCATTCTAAACAAATTTGTACCTCGTCGCTTGTTATCTGTGTGCCTCGGCTGCACCACCTATTGTTATCCTTTGACGAATGCTATCACACACACCCACACATACACAAACACACTTCCAGACCAGAGCGCGCTCCTTCACTGACTATTCAACCAACTAAACTAAATTCCGACGCTTCGCTCGTAGTCGTGTAGTTGGGGGTGGAGCTTTGGCGTTGTGTTTTGTTTTGCTTTTGCTGTGTTCGCTTATCTATTTCGGCATATCGCTACGAGAATGAATGGCATGGCACGCAGCGCACGATAAGCAAAATACGAGACACTCGACTGCAACTCGGCACCAACAGTAGTGTAAAATGCGAAACAAGCGCCAAAGTTAAATGTGGCAAGGACACACCTACGCTCAACTGACCGACGTAGGCTTTGCGAGATGCTACACTCTACCAGCACCTACAACGGTACGTACCGACGATGCTTACGAATACCGAAATGTAGCCCCAATATGAATTAGCGAGCGCTTTGTGAGTGAACAAATGTGATTTTTTTTAGCTTTGCACTGACACTGGACGTTTTGAGGTTATGGCGCTCTATTGGGACTATGATGGCATAGCTAAATCTATGCAATGGAATATCAGTGCTCTACCAAAAATAGTGTAAATAGTGAGGAAAATGTTTTGGAATCCTAGTTCGTTTGAGAAAATATCTTTGACTCTCTCTGTGGTAATTAATTGAAATTAGTTAATGCTTGCAACGAAGATAGTGCAGTTCGAGGCAAATGTTGCAATTCGTAGAATATATAATTTATTAAGTTAGTTTGAATATAAACCTTTTTATTTTACTTTAGGATTTCCGTTCGATGAAACCAAACGTTTTGTCAGAAATAAAGGGATGTCCAACTTATTCCAGTGTGAGAGCGCTTCAAAATTAGCGTTTTTATAACATTTTCCATTATAGCCAGATGAACAAAATAATAATTGTTGGGCATTTAAATTAAAACACCTAACAATTAGTACGAATAAAAATACTATATAGTGGTTATTTATTATATGGAGAAAGTGTTTAAGTATTTTTATAATGTTCCATTGAAATAAGATGCTTCAAATTACAAAGCTTTTTCAAATACCTTTAAATTTCACAAATTTATTTATTTTTCATTGATTTACATTTCTTATACATATTTTTACATATTTTTTTGATAAAGTTTCAATCTGACCACCGCTCGTTTCCAATTGCTAAAGGTGAAAACCCGCTGAACTCGATCAACTTCCCAAGTTCAGGAGGTTTTGACGTTTAGCAATTATTCTCTCATTTCCAGTGAGAAAGGAGTTAGACATTTCTTTATCTCTGGTTTTGTTTGTGAAATCCAGCCATTCATAGCAGAAAACAATATCACGAGCTCATTTCTGTGTAGGCGATCTGATAAGTGCATAGCCTACAAAAGCAAAACAAAAACCACATTTTGTTGAAATTGGCTACTGAAATCGCAATTTATATTGGTCTCTTTTTAACTTCATCCAGCAATATCGCAACCCGTCCGAAGGTCTATAAATCAGGTCTCCATTGCGATCATAACCTCGCTCATCGCATTTCAATATCCAAATAAGTCGTTCGCAGAAGAATACGGGTAAAAGGACTTCTTAGCCTAACTCGACTAATTTGTGTATGTGTAAGCATATTTATAGCCTTGATGAAATAGCATATTTCTTTTCCGAATGATGCCGTTGCGGTTCGGCGTCGAATCTGCACAATTTTTGTCTTCTTCGGATCAAGTAGGCCAAATGAAGCTCATTGTTTCACTCTATCATTATCTATGGTGTGTACCATTGGATTCATAAATAAATTTTGTATATAGATAGGATTGTTAAGTGAAATAAAATGTAATCGGCTTAGCGAACTCTGGACAAATCCAAAAATTTGTTCGCCGACATGAACATCATCCGACTGCCTAGAGGCTATGCTTAATGCTACTTCTAGTGTGAAAATGCAAATCATTTGAATTACCAGGTCTAAGGTATACGTATATAAGTCAGACGGTAAACACCATAAAAGTCACAGTCAGAGTTTTCTTAGCTCTATGAATTAGTTTCATCCTTCGCATCACTGCAGATTACACCCACCTAGTCTAGAAATTTGAAAAAATCGAATTTTTTTATAATTCGATAGATTTGATATTCAAAAATATTTCCCTAAAAGGATTTTTCAAAACTCAAATTATTTTCAAAGTTATAGCCATTTTAGTGACGTGGCAACTAGACCGGTTGAGCGAACTATCTATCTATCTATTACGCTGCCGGAAACTTAACGCAAAACTTTAAACGCGTTTTTCTCAAAACTCCTTTTTTTGGTGCGGTAGCCAAAATGTCTCAAGTTCTAATCAGTCGATTTTTTTGAAATTTGGCACGAATGTTTTTTAAATATATCTCTATCACTAGGATCAACAAAAAATAAAAATTTTAAATTTATAATATTTAAAAACAAAATCGACAAAATTGAAAAATTATTGAAAAATTCGACATTTTTTTTAGTTTTGCTGCTCCATGACTTAGCGTCATCTGTACACATTTAGAATCTGTCATTGTTTTATTTTTCAGATGACGACAAGGGTAGAAATCATTTCGATGAGGACACGGCCTCTTTTTCCCCCCTTGTCTTCAAGGACGCACAACTCGATGAAATTTTTTATTTTTTTTATTTTGTGTACTCTTCTAAGTTTAATAAACAAATGATAAAAAAACGGATTGTAAAAATATCTAGTGCTTCTTTTTTATTAATTGTTGAAAAAAGCTCGAAATTCGAGCCTAGACTAGAATACCCCCTTAAATGTCCTATGTAAAAGAAACATGAATATACTAGAGCTTGTTATTATTAAAAAAAAGTCTTCCAGAGTTGATTCCACCATCGTGTTCGTAAGGTCAGGTATCCGAGCTGACCCTTGACGTCTGTATTTCATATTTTTAAAAGTGCTCAGCGCTTATTATAGGTTTAAACGGGTTTCACGACTTCAAAAATAAATTTTGATATCTTACTTAACTTCAGAACATGTCTAGAATATTATCCACAACTCTCAATTTCTGAATAATAGTTTTGAAGATACAGCCGAATTTTTTTTATTTCAATTATAATTAAACTCTTAAAAACCTTTTTTTCCAAAGGACCACCGCAAATGATGTTGTAATGGCCAAGTTTAGAACATTTTCCTTTAAAAATTCCAGAACGTCTTTGTAAAATGTGTATGTTTGGAATAAAAAAAGTTTGAATAAACTGTTTTATTTGTATACAATAAAAAGTTTTTATTAAATATAGGCCTTTTTTGCTCGATGGAACCCACGTAACCTCTTAAATGGCCAACGATCCAAATGAAAATAATATCTAACACCATAAAAGTTTGTTCTTTGATGCTGTCATATCTCGTAAGATTATATATTATGACCTCCGCGTCTGAAATAAGAAGTTCTCAACCCTTCATAATCGAGCAAGAGTTTTTAGAATTCTTATAATATCAAAGAACCCACCTCGAATAGCAGGTGTAACGGGTTGTGCGATGCAGTCACTCAGTATGCTGATTTTTGACTAAACAGTTAAATATCTGCACTTGTAATACATCAAACATTAGTAAGCCATCGAAGCAGTTTTTAGCTTATAGCAAACTCCCCAAATAGGATCTTTTGTGCATGAAATGCCATTTCATTCAATGAATTTCGCATTTTCGTAAGTCGCACAATCAGCAGCATCGGCCGGTGCACCCATGGGGAGGAAGCCCTTGCGCCACTATAGTACTTGCTGCTTGTTGGTTTTTTGTATCCAACGTCGACAACAGTGAAACTTATCGCAACGCTGTCAGGATGTTATTGTTCGGCGCTTGCCAACTGCGCTCGCTCTCCCACTATGCACAATACAATGCACCTCGCCGGCATAACGCATACTCATCTGTGTGGTGCACACGTATGGCTGCGCCGTGGTGAAGCTGCAGGAGGGCTTATGGAAATGTGTGCGTGTAATAGTGCGAGCTTACTCGGGGAACAGGCAACTGCAGGCGGCTGTGATAAAGCGATGCAAACCTGGGAATCCTGCTACGATTGCTGATAAGCCGGTAAATAGCGAACGCATTGCTTTTGATACGAAGGGGCGTGGGTACCTGTTGTGTATAGTGGTAAAGAAAGAGAGAAGGAGATATGCTAGTGTCAGGTAATATGGAATATGTTTATTAGGCTAAGCATCCTGTGATAATATTATATATCAGCGAAGCAATTCCACTATTTTTACAACTTTTATGCATATAAGTTTCTCGTGTACTCTTTTTTTGGGCAAGATCTATTTTTAATACCAATATTTTCGCCATTGCTCTGCTTATTCCCCGACCCACACTACCTCAATACAAGGTAACAATAATAACTCTTTCAACTTTTTCGATACATTTGTACCGTTGGCTCACGCTTACATTTTCTTCACATCGGCCCTTATGGTCGGTCACCATTTGTGCTGAGTCACAGTTTTGCCGTTATGTGTGCTCCTTTTAGTCATTACCCTTTCCACCGTCATTGTGGGTGGATGCATACCAACACATAAATCGCTTTAGCATGGCTTACACTACTTCCACCTTCGCACCAGCAGCAGTACTCCATTTGAAATCTTTTGCTTATCGCTGCACGCCTGATTGATGGCCATAGATAAGCGTTTGCGCCAGTCGCTCACTCATTCACTCGCTTACGAGCGCCAACAACAACCAACGCGCTTATGTCTTCATACGCCCACTCGTTCGCTCGCGTTTACGCCCGCTAACATAATAGCTCTCTTCCTTACCCGACCCCATTTGTTGTTGTGACCCGATGCCGCTGAATTTCGACTTTTTTTTTTTTTTTTTTTTTTTTGTTTCACCGTGCGCTCGCATATCCTTTTAGCGCGCTCAACTGCTGTTCCTTACTACCGCACAGCTCCGCTTCCAGCATTTCCTCCGCTCCCTTTTCGGTCGGCTTGCAATCATGCAACGTGGCCTACTCGTCTATGCGCCATTGTTGCGTCCCATTAGCGCGGGTGTTATCAGCTCTTCGTCGTGCTGCTGATTCCTTTTTCTGGCTGGCTCAGTGCTTTGTATTGTTGTTGTCGCTGTACACACACCTACATGACTGTTGGCAGTGGTTGTGTGGTGGCATTGCCATCGCCATCTGCAATGTCGCAGTCGAACGGGTGAGTGAGAGTTTGCGATAAGAACGCAAAATATAAAATATAGTGCGCGCTCTGAGGAATGTCCTTTTTGTGTGTTTTGTTGTATTTTTTCCCCAATGTCACTGCTTTCGTCTCGCCTCGGCTGTTCACCCTCTTGTTGCTGATGTTGTTATTTGTGGCGCTTTAGAATGTGGTCCACCAGAGTTCAGTACACTGTTAAAAATATTGACTCAGAATAGGATATTTACGATTTCATCAATTTTAGTATTTTAAAGTATTTTAAGTATTCTTTATGTGATAGTAAAATTTATGTTTATACGGAGAGCCACCCATAACAGCCATCCCTGAATAATCCAGGTTTAAGCAAATGCAAATGCTACTTTCCTACATCCTCCATTACATCATTCTATATTGTGGCATCGAATGAAAAGATAAAGGGATTTTTTTATTCTGAGAACAAGTTATGGCAAGAAGTTGGATCCGGATGAGAAAATTGAAAAAGAATTAAAAAAAAATTGAGTTCAACTTTACACCAACAAGGGCGTTCGCATGAACGGGAACAGGTGGTAATCACTTGGCGCTATATCCGGGCTATAYGGTGGATGCGATAAAACCTCCCATCCGAGCTCCCGTAGATTCTGACGAGTCGTCAACGAAGTGTGTGGTCTGGCGTTGTCCTAGTGAAACCCTACACCCCTCCTGTTGGCCAATTCTGGACGCTTATGGTCGCTTGCTTCAAGCGGTCCAGTTGTTCGCACTACATGGTAGAATTAAGCGCCTGGCCATTTGGGGGCAGCTCATAGTGGATAACTCCCTTCCAATCCCACCAAACACAATCCTGGCCGTCAATCCCGGCTTGGCCACTGTTTTGAACGATTCCGACCTTCGACCACCCCGTTTTAGCTTTATATAGCCGTACGTGATCCATTTTTCGTCGCCACTTACCATCCGCTTCAAAAATGGGTCAAGTTCGTTCCGATCAGCAGCACATCGCAGGCGTTAATTCGGTCCAGCAGGTTTTTTTTTTTTTGCATCAAATCACCCAAAACATCAAGCTTTTTTTGTATCCAGCCTTCTGCAGATGGTTTAAAATGGTTTGGTGACTAACTCCCATTTCCTGGACGATGTCACGAACTGCCACATGTCAGTCTAACTCGATGTTTTCTAAGATTTGATCGGTATTCGTCGTCAACGCCACCACCACTGACTGGCTTATCGTTGTCTGTCGTTTCACTTGGTGTTCGTTTTCACCCACTCTGAATCGTCGAAACCATTCCTCCACAGTTCGAAGTGATAGAGCACCATCTCCCAAAAGAGCATTAATCTCACTGAACGTTTCTCTAGTGGATTTGCCTTTAACGAAGGAAAACTTTAAAATAGCGCGAATTTCGGCTTTAGTGAACTCCATGTTTACACGTCTATAACTGTTGAACACAATATCCAAACGAATCGTGCACAGCGTCGTTTTGTAGGTTATGTCAAGACCTTTCAAAGATCTATAGTATTTTCAGATACGAGCTCTGTAGCGGCAAATGAAAGAGTTGTCTATAAAAGTACTTCATTCCGATCATTTGTATAGCGGCTATATTTTATAGTAGTCGGCGGTGAGCAGCCGTTCTTGGTCTTGGAGTCTTAGCTTTCGAAAATTCATGCGAAATGTTTGTCGCAATTTTTTTTTTGTAGCAGGCCGAGGGAGTGCAGATTTTTATTATTTAACTTAGAAGAAGTTAAAGAAATATTTATTAAAGTAATTGTATTATCGTTTGAATGTAAGAAGAATACTAATTAACCTCTCTGTATGAACAATTTCCTAACTGTACTCACTACTTCTATTTCTCTCTCTTTTTCAGGTTAGTGAATGGAAAGAGAATTGAAGATTATATTTAACAGCATTGTAAGTAATACATTTATTATTAAAATAATTAAAGAAAATCCAACTGAAATATCACCTGTGCATATACATATATGTAGACACACTTTATACTAAATATTTACAATATTGTATTCAAATATATAGTAAATAGTTTCTAGCTGTGGCATACTAATGTAAATTGTCTAATTACTCATCCTTGTATATTGATGAGTAATTAGACAATTTACGAACGAAATTGTTACGAACACAACCGAATAATTTTTACATGGTAGTCGAAAAAGTCTTTTCGCATTTCTATGTATGAAAATGATAATTTGTATTTTGAAAAGTATAAAGTTGGTGTGACTGTCAGTGACATCTTTGCTAAATGTCACATCAAAGTAATCATTAGTGTTTAGCTTGTCTTCCTTTACATAAAGTGTATTCTGCGATTTTTACGATGAGTAATGAGTCAATAAAGCAAATGCATTGGTGTTTGAGAATCGACATTGAACAGTTATAGATCTTACTGTCATCGTTGGAATATCCTAAGGATCAGTGAAAACCCTTTTGAAAGATCATTGGGGTATGAGACAATCGAAAGCACGATTTGTTGTAAAAACACTCAGATTTTTCGTAACACAGCGTCACGTTAACGTCAATGCTTTCCCACAATCAGGATATCATGAAACGTGTTATTGAGGGTCTTTGATCTATGCTTACGACCAGGAAACAGACGATTAATCGGCCGAATGTCATGTTAAAAGTGAGCTGAAGCCGAAAAAATCACGTCAATTGCATTCTGCATTCGTTCCCAACGGACTATCAACAAGGAATGTCATTTGAGTGTTATGCGTCGTTTGCGCGAAGCTATTCGTAAAAAGAGGCCGGAATTATTAGTCGAGAACTCTTGGTATTCGCACTACGGTAAAGCACCGTCGTTGATTCTTCGTAAAATTTTACCAATATCGTGCGACAACGTCGTGCCGTGCACGCCTGATTTAGCTCTGGAAATTGACTTGAATAACTGTTTCGAGGATTGGCAAAAACGTTGCCATAAGTGTATTGCGACCAAGGGGAATTACTTTCATGTGGACAACACCCTTAAATTTTGAAGAACAAATTAAGAATTTTAAAATTATAATTATTATAAAATTTGTAATTTGCGAAAAATTTTAACGAAAAAAATTTAGTTAAAAATGAAATTATATAAAATTATAAAAATAGTCTAACTATTTTTTTCGCATATTAGTATGTTGTAGATGACCTAGTAACGACAAAAAAAATAATAATTTCATTGCTCCAATGCTACCTCTCTTCAAACCCCATATAGTCAGCCAGCTCAACAGGCAATGCAATGACTTATGACTCGAGCATTTATGCAACATCAAACACATTTATCTCTGCTCATTTCGGCCAGTGCATTGTTTGCTCATATTTTATCATTAGTCGCCTTGTTTTTGCTTACAATGAATTTTCGGCTTCTTCTTTGGTAACACTGTTATTGTTATTATTGTTGTTGTGATTATGCTTGCTGGTGTTTTATGCAACATCTTTTTCAACCCACATCTTCGCTGAGCTGGTTGACTGGTTGGTTGGATGGTCGGATGGCGGCTTGGCTGATATCTTCAACGCGCACACAGACACACACAACGGGCAATGAGAGGAGGCGAGTGGGTGGCGGTGAAACACATTGCACGTTGCAAGTGTCTATGCACACATACATATGTGCTTGCAAAAGGTGCAGATAGACTGATGCGGAGCAACTAGCTGATATGGAACACACGCAAACTCGCAAGCGCACACATGCAAGCACACACGTATACATCCATGCATATATAAACCCGAAACACAACGTGCATGCCGCTTCTGCTTCTTCACATTTTGTTGTCATTGCAATTCTCATTTATCATACGGCGAATGCATAAACATGATAAGGATTTATGGGCGCATAGAGTGGCATTGCATAGCTCAGTTGACACCGGTGCTCCTTCTCTCCTCTAGCTGCGCCTGCTGCAGCGCTCATACTATCTGTAGCATGCCCTCTCATGGCGTTCTTGTCAATTCCCAGGACTCAACTATCTATTTGCTGGCGCCCAACCTACCCAACAGTGCCGCCTGACTGCCTGACTGCCGGCTGATGGATTCCCACAATATTGTCAACTCATTTTGTGGCTGCTCGGCAGATAGTTTGTTGTTGTTGCATTGTCGTTGTCATGATCAGGTTATGTTGTAGCGACTGTGATAAGCGTCATAAGTCTCACAATGATAGACTCAATGCAATTCGCTTCAATAACCAACAACTACGAACACCAGGAGTCGCAAAATGTACTCAAATATTTCCTTGAAGTTCAATATTGACATTTATGTCCTGAAAAGTCTCCTCACATATTACATATACTCCTTAATAAAGTTGAAAGCGGATTTAACACACAAATCCGCTTTCGTCAACCTTCACTTTTTCGCCACAAATTATCCAATTTGTGAATGTGACTATAAGTGTTGTTATCCTTTAACCTACTTACACCATCGAACATTTTTCGGCTATGAATGTTATTGGATGGTGGCAGAGCAGAGCTGAGAATTCCCTTCTTCCTTTTCCGCATACCAGCATGCGGACCCAGCTGTATACTAAATGCCACAATAAATGGTTTTATTCTCCTGATAAGATCTTCGGTTGGTCAAATGACGAAGGACATTTGCTGGACGCAAGTTCACGAGTTACTCAAATGTGTGTACGTATGTTTATACAGCAAGATAAAGTACACTAAACGTTATAAATGTACTTAAAAAGGAAGCTACATTTATAGTTGTTGCATGTTCAATGCAAAAATGACATAAGTCAAAATAAAGGATTAAGGATACACCATATATTTATTTAAAAAAAACTATAACTCTAAAGTTCTACCTCATTACACTTATAAATCTCGCCGGAAATGAATATAAGTTAAAGTTAACGGAACATATTTATTCATATATTATCAAAATCTATCATTTCATCATAACTAGTTTTCAAAACCTAGAAACGTTTATAATTATAAACCTCAAAACTGAATATCTTCAGAAAAATGAAGTTTTGAGTTGCGACATTCTTACACCGAAGGAAAAACTTTCGTGCTTATAATTTGTTCGGCATGCAATTTAAACCTTATTACTATGATGATGATATGTGGTACTTGTATTTGAAAAGCAACGCCATTTCCCTCCTTCTTAAAACTGTAGTAATAACGAATGTTCGGGAAATCTGTTGCTTCGTTTAAGCCACCACTTAGTATCCTTGCTAAGTACGAAATTCTTATATATGTATAATATTTTGGACCCAATCACCTTAACATAATTGAAAAACTGCAAAAAACAATATTTTTCTAGACCTGATTAGCTTATATGCATATTGATATTATCGAATAATTGTGGGATTCAAACTCTAGATAATAGTTATTTCATGACGCAATAAAGGATAAAAATCGAACTTGCTCGCAATTACCTGGATGTAAGATTGGACTCTTGACTTAACCATTGTGCACAAATACAAAATGCTGCAGAAAGAGGGTATAAAAATAAATTCCGATTTATCAGGCTGATGACCAACATGGGAGGACCGATAAAAAAATAAACGGAACGGAATGTATTTTTGTACAGAGCAGAGTTATCCACGAGATTCATTGAGGAAAAATAAGCTACATATGTATATTATTTCAGGCGTAGCTGCGACGACACAATGACGAAGTGGAAGGCATTTTTCTCACTCTCCCCCGCATAAATTCTTATGAGGTTATGAGTGCTAACTTAAGAGGTACAATACGATTTAAAGGTGGTTAGGCTACGTAGACATGATTGTTGTGGGAACGGCTGATCACGGACTAACTAACATCTTTAGAATTTATAACTGTATTGTCCATGGCAAAAAATATTACGGCAAAAATATATATTATGCTTTCTACCAATTAGAGGCCAAAGAACATCAATATGTACTTCTTACAACAAGAAATTTGTGTTTCTGAAACTATAGGTACACTTCAAAAAGATATTATGTTAGGTAAATAAAGACAATTTTTTAATAAAAGAAAAAAACTCATACAAGAATCTATAGCGCTGGCAACGCGAACAAAGCAGGAGTGGGTAGAACCAAGAGCACATTATTTTAATCCCTAGAGTATAAAAAATCTGCTTAACTTGCTTTAGCTGGCTATCAAACGTAAAAGTAGCATTCTTGGCAGATGCATTTCGTCTTCATCTCTGCTATGTGGCCATACTTTGTCTACAAGGTTTCTTCTTCTTAATTGGCGTAGGTTGGTTCTTCCAGCTGGAGTGTTGTCGTCCATTCGGACAACATGACCTAGGCAGCGTAGCCGCTGTCTTTTAATTCGCTGAACTATGTCAACGTCGTCATATATCTTGTACAGCTCATCGTTCCATCGAATGCGATATTCGCCGTGGCCAACGCGCAAAGGACCATAAATCTTTCGCAGAACTTTTCTTTCGAAAACTCGCAACGTCGACTCATCCTTTGTTGTCATCGTCCAAGCCTCTGCACCACATAGTAGGACGGGAATTATGAATGACTTATAGATCAAAAAGGGGGTCACTCATCCAAGGCTTGTTGTTTCCTTTCATTGGGAGTGGTTGTTTTACGTGGCGGGCCCCAAACCCAGCGCACAACCCTATGTAGAGGATATTTAACCTTCTCACTTTAGCTCGCCTTCAAACAGATGTTCTTGGGCTACCCAGCGGATACTTGGTCAAAGACCGGAAGTCGTGAGCTGCTTGAGTCATATGTAAAAGAATCGTTTCTGGCCACTTTCAAGTGAATGGCGATCAGAAAACTTTCCTCACTTGCTTGAACTTCTACATATGACTCCATCCTCCAGGTAAGGTTTGACTGCCGCTATTATTATTGCCTTTCTGAAAGTAAAATTAGCATCAGCCATTTTCGTTTTCGAGCTCGTTGCAAACGCCGCACTCTAAATCATCATCAACTAAATTATCATGCAAATAGTTTAGCTAGTCTTTTTCTCGACTTGATTGGAATAAGACGTAAAATATGTGGTCAAATTGACCAAATTTCGCAAAGAACGCAGTAATCAGTTCAACGAGTTTCTGATCATAGCTCATATCATCCAAATGGTTAAACCAGTCCAGCTCCAATTTCGGCCAGTAGTAACAGGGTAAGAGAATGGTCGACTCTGTATTGAAATGGCAAATGGAAATTTAACATTTATCAGTATTTGATTTCATTTGTATTTGCTGCGATCAACATTTATTGACCAACTAATTTTAATTATGGATTAAAGGCGTCTGAAAGCAATAGCTTGATGTTCATAATCGACATAATAGGAAATAAGTATTAGATTTCCATCAGGGGTTTTCTGCTCATTCCCATATAACACGCGTTTACGAATATATGTACGTCTTCACATACACACTCGTACATAAGCATGTATGGCAGTGTGTAGCGTTTCACTTGTGTGTTTACAAATATTACTTTGTGACTTTATTACTTTACCATCTCTTGCCATTTTAAAATGCTTTTAGTCATATCTCTTCCTTTAGAGCGTCAGTCCACAAAGCAGATATGAATAGGATATATGTTTGTTCTTATCAGTTGAGTAGTGATAAAACACACACAATTATCATAGCAATTAGCTCGGCGACATCTCGACGTCTACACAAGTTATCGCCTCGTCTTTGCTAAAGTAAAAATGTGGAGAGAAAAATGAAAACATCCGAAATGAGTTGAAGTATCTTGTATCAACAACAAAAGAAATATTTCGTATTCAAATTCGATAACAAAGCGAAAGCCAGGCAAAACACGTAAAAGGCAAAAGTGCACTTAAGCGAACAATAGTGTGGCGCCGCCAAAGACAGTCAAGCCAGGCGAGTCAGCGAGTCAAGCGGCCAAGTGCAGGTAAGCGCTTCTCTACTGCTCTCGGATAAGTACTTATAAGTATTGCATGAGGGTAGGAAGTGAGCGAGTGACGGAAGGAGATAGCTATGCGCACCGGAACGCGTGACAGAAGGGACACGAGATTCAATGATCGCTGAAACGGTTTATGGCATATTTACATGCATATTTAGGTAAAAATATGTGGATAAAATCTTAAACCGGACACATTATATTTTTCATACAGTTGTATTACGCGCCAAATTGATATATCTTTCAGCAGTGCAAAATGATTTTAAGGCATTCTTGAAATTGAGAAGCATTTATGAGGTTAGGTATATATTGTACGACTATATGTGTTATGTGTAGCTATACATACATATGTATGTATTTCTACAAGTAATTCTGAAGTATAAAAGCTATAGAAGACAATTTTAAAATAAGAAAAAGTCTTAATTAGTGGAAGTTGTACTTATTGCTGCCAAAAGTTCTGTTACAACTTCAGGTCGTTATAAAAAACTAAATTATAATACATTAGTAAAGTTAATTTTATTAAATAACGCATAGATTGAAAAGCAATATAAAAAATTTTATTTGAAATGGTCAAATTTACCGTTAAACACAAACCCTCAAGCGATTCGACAATTGATCAACAGCAGCAAGCAGTGTCTATAGGTATAAACGACTCTACTCTTACCAAAGTTTTTTTTGAGGCTCTCTAAATTTCTATGGGGCCATTGGCTAGCCATTTTTCCAGTCCAAAAAATAAAGTGTAGTTCAATGAACTGAAATATGGACTTCCAGATGTCCCACCATCTGCTGCTATGAAACCAGGAATATTACTTGTAAGGCACTGTTGTGTGATTTTTGCCTTTTGTGCTGGAGCAAGAGATACTGCGCTCTTCAGTGAAGAAAATATTGCTTAAATGCTGTACCAGGCCTTCTAAAACATGTTGCTGGTATACTTTTCCCCAGTTTCAGCTTCTTTTTCACCTTTCCAGGGGACTCCCCATAACACCATTACAGCAACAGAATGAGGACCTCGTTGAAAGTTTAGAATAACATTTTTTGCATCTTTTGAAGTTTTCTGGGTTTTGTCGTTTTGCTTATTAAAAACTTCATGTGACAGTAATCTCGAATAAATATTTGAGCAAAGCTATTCGTAAAAACATGTTGGAATTATGGGCCGACAACTCTTGATTTTTGCACCACGATAACGCTCAGTCTTCTGCTTCTGACTATTCAGCAAACTCAAACAACCTCTCCGGGAAACCGTTTTGGGTCCATTGAAGGCATTAAACATGAATCGCTATGCGCATTAAAGGCTATTCCTGAAATTGACTTTCAAAACTGCTTTGAGGTTTAAAGAAAACAGTGGCGAAAGTGTATTGGAGCCAAGGCGGATTACTTTGAAGGGGTCTACATCTATCTTGAAAAATATGTTAAGAATTTTAAAATTATGAACAAAGTTTTACTATTCTTTGCTCACAGTAGTATTTTGCTAAATAAAAAACGTTTTTCTTACACTTCAATTTTGATCATTAAGTTTGTAGACGCCAAAGGGATCCGATAATGGCGGTTCCGACAAATTAGTACATCCATGGAGAGAAACGGACGTGTGCAAAATGTCAGATCGATATGTCAAAAACCGATGGACTAGTTCGTATAAATTCGACAGACGGATATGGCTAAATCGATTCAACTCGTCACTATAAAGTTTCAACAAGGTATTCGACGTTTCACTCAGGATGTGACACACATCGTGGCAAACGTAGAACATATACCTTGCTCACGGTATATTGATGCCAATTTCCCACGTAGCATGTTTCCGATGGGCGGAAGTGTTCGTAGCTAAGTTTAACTGAAAAGTAAGACCTATTAGAAACTTTTAGATCAGGTCAAATGACGAATATATGTATTTATAGACCGAAGAACAAAAGTAAACATTACACTCCCTCGTTTTTATGTGCAAAATGTAAAACGATCCAAGCCGGATATGCAACGAAAGCAAAAACAACAGAGACGCTTACTGACAGGATAACAGGATATGCAGAAAAATCATAAAAGCCGATACATTGACAGAGATATCGATACAGCACAACTCATGCCTCTGCCTTGCCAACTGCAAGTGTCGTCACTAACTGGTAAATGCACATTTTGTCGCTCTACTTTTCGCTGAAGGGAATCAGCGCTTGCCACTCGGCGAATGTCGATGAAGAAATCAGCAGCGCAAAAGTGACAAGCGATGAAACAATAATGGGTAATTGCCAAGGACCTTCGCTTTTCCTACTTATTTTGTTGCTTCTCAGTAACGGTAACATGGCGACGTGGCGACAAGGCGTCAAAGATGACGACAGTAATGTTGCAAATGGCAAAATTCATATGAACGGCAGTCGAGGAACAAACAACAACAGACATACTGTGCATACACTGAGAGCAAGACTTATAGATATGTATGCATGAGTGTGCGTGGGGCGCCGTTAACATTTCCAATCACCACGTCTGTTGCGCCGACGACAACCCTAATGACAGCGCTGACTGTGCCGATGATGTGCGAGTCATTTCGTCTTTGCTGTTGTTGTATAGACTTACTTGGCTTCTTCTGCGGACCGAAATGAATGGGAAAATCACGTGGCTGGCTGACTTGTCTGTCATCTTAAACGGCTGATGGTTGATGGTTGATGGCTGATGAGTCTGGCGTTTATCGGCAACGCTGACTACTGGTGCTACTTCCCTGTGTGTTGTCTTTGCATGCATGTGTTTTTGTAACCGTATGTACATTCATATTTCCGTTTTCGCCAGGCACCCATCGCTATTCTCTGCCTTTCGACAACATGTTCAACTTGCGATCATTGTCAGCAATTGTGAGTATATACATATATGTATTTAATCGTTGTTGTTGTCAATGCACAATGTGTTGTTCAACATATGCCATTTTGACTGCCCCTAACGAGCAGCCACCTAATTATGTTATTCGATGATATTTACATTTATCGCTGTTGTTGCAAAGTTGCTGCCATCGACTCGCCTACCTTTAACACGGCGCAAGTTTAGTACAAGTGTTTGTTGCGGTTGAGTTCTTTTGCTGCCGTTATATGCACTCACTCACATACAAGGCCGCTCCGATAAGTACTGGTATTTGAAAAAATGGTCATCGTTCGATACACACGTCTGAAAAATATGTTTTTGTTTCGGGTGTAAATGGGGATAGTTATTAGTCTGGGTATTCAGCCGCAGTTAAGTTACCAGACTCAATTCTTATTCCTGCGTCCGCGTCGAACAGGCAACGTGAATAAGTTCGAGTGAGATACGGTAACCAACTCATGTGGATTACCATCACGGCTAAGAGAGAGGGAATCTTGATAGGCCCACTTCGAGGTAATCGAATTAAGGTTTTAACAAGGTTGATCACCAGGAGATTAACGACAGCAATGGAAGCAGGCACGCTTACGCATCCAATGAAAGAAACAAGTGCATAGCACTTGCGATGTAAAACTGTCGTGAACCCGCAAAGGATAGAATCAACTGACGAAGTTTCGTGTTCTCGAACCGGACCGGCAATGGATTGTAGTGCCAAAGAAGAAAAAGAGACAAAAGAATATGTTTTGTGGAGCTTTCTAAAGTACACCCCCGTTGCAGCAAGAACTATCAACTAATTCGACGCAAATTTCTATCCGCCGAGTGCTTTTCCAAGTTTGGAGAATAAAATAGTTTATACAGCAGCTCGCAGTGTACATCGTTAATTTAAATCGCTCTTTGTACATCACTGATCATGATGATCTACACCTCTCTGGTCGATAGAACCGTCTTCGCCTTCTTTAGAAAAGCAGCATCATTGCTTGAAGCTAACTCTTTCGTCTGTTTTTTGGACAAGATATGGCCGACACAGTCTTAGATGTCTACTGTTTCTGGCGTAGAAACTCTTTCCGGGGCAATCGGATATGATTCATGAAAACCCGACATGCGATGGCATTGAAATTAGTTTAAAAAATTTTAACGATTGCCATCGATGGAGAGAATAATTGTGCACAGCATCCAAGCACTCTTTTAATTAACTGCGCGATTTCCCTTCCAACATCTAAATGACCGGTATTAATAGTTTTTAATTTTTATAAAATTCGCAGGCGTCCCGATTCCACACGCAGTCAAAACAAAATCATGATTGTGGTTCGGCAAATTTCGTCTACGATATTTCACTAGTGGATAAGTATTTATCGGACTGCCCTCTTATGTTCGTATGTAAATATATATGTATATCTATATATAAAATCATATATTTAGCTGCCAGTATGCTTTTCAGTCATCATTTTCACTGATCGTCCGGATAAGAATGTACCGCTAAGTGCGCAAGTAAGCAATTGAATAGAAGCAGCGCGTAAGTGTGGGGGTCGCCTCATGCTGGTACCACTTGAGGACTGCCAAAAGGTGACGTTCCCACTATGCTCTCGTGCATTGACTAACGCACACACACACATGCCTACTCAAGCGCCAATTGCACACTTGCCACTTGCTGCCCAACTACGCGTACTCAGTTATCGCAACCGGAAAGGCAGCAACCATAAAAGGAAGGTGCAATAAAACTTTTTTTACTACTGATAGTGCATTTGCATTTGTTGTTGCTTCATTTTACGAAATTAACAGCGGTGTAACCCGCAGCTACTGAGCAGTTCCCCTTTCATTTTTCGAGCAAATAAACTCAAGGCACAATTAAAAAAAGAACAATAAAAAAATATTAAAATTATAAGATATGAAATTTAACGATACGAGTAGCGAGTAGCGAGTAAATGTTAATGCAGTGCCATGAAAAAATTGTTGCCGATAAAAATATTTAGATATGCAAGCATTTTCCAGTGCATAAAAGAGCAATGACAAAGCGGTAACAACAAAAACAACAACAACGTTAACTAGAATTGAGTCATAACAGGGCTTGCTCACACACAAAGCTCCATTCTGCTGCAACAACACAAGCGCGCTCACACATACACACATAAATAAATCAATTTATACACGCACTCACACATGCGCGCCTCTGGCATCGCCTCTTGCATCGCCAACACTCTTCAATTGTGTAATGGGTGCAAGTGCATGAGCACTTAATGCATCAATGGATCCCCTGCAGCGCCAGCGCTATCAGCCAGGATGCCTGCCCGTCGATTGTATTGGTAAACTGGTTTCATTTAATGCAAAAGCGATAGCCAGCAGTGCGTATATGTATGTGTGTGTGCGCAACTAAAAGCACACTCAAAAGCACTTGAAGGTTTCCTGAATGATAAGAAACGTTCTTTTATTGCCAATCGCTATTGAATCCTTCCATCGGCGTTGTGTGTGGCATGACTCATTGAGGCATTGCTGCTTTTGTAGTCATAGAAGTTGAACGTGATATGCTGACACATACATACAAGCATATTCTCGTATATGTATGTACATGCTTTTTTACAAATACAACTTATATTTATATGCATACATGCTTACAAACATACTCATCTAGATATGCTATAATGACTGTAAAACAAAGTGTGTATGATTTCATAATGAGGTAGCGCAGCTTTTATCACACGAGTATATCGAATATCGCGAGAAGTTAAAAATTGTTATTGCATATGTATATACATACATACATCAGTAGTAGATTATTAAGTATAGTTGGTGTAGTTTAGCAACTAGTTGAGTTTAGCAGTCAATTCAAGAAAAGAGATTTGCATAGTGTGGCAAGTTCAAATGAGGTATTTTAAAATATAAACCCTCAAATTTCAAATAAAATTTATATTAATATTCATCAATATTTATATTATCGACTTCAAAGTAAACCCCACCGGATGTAATATACTTATGCCAACGGGTTTTGCAGTCCTCGAAACAGTTTTCATAAGCACTTTTTGAATCTTTTAACGAATTTAGTTTTATCTCTTCCATCGACTGAAAACGGGTTCTACGGAGAGGAAATTTCAGTTTGGGGAACAGAAAAAATCGCACGGAGTCAAATGTAGTGAATACGGTGGTTGATCGATGGTATTAATTACGTTTTTGACTTTAAATTCGGTCACAATACTGACTTGATGTGATGGTGTAAAATCCATAAATTTTTCTTCTACAATTCTGGTCGTTTTTGACGGATATTCTCAAGCAAACGCAAATAGAACTCGTTATTGACCGTCAGTCCCTCTGGAATAAATTCATGATGCACCAAACCACAAATATCAACTTTTTTTTGAGCAACTTTAGCGTGGCTTTTGTTTTTGTTTCGGCTCGTTTTCCCTTCCATTCCAATGATTTTTGGCTTTTTTGCGTTTCAAACTCAGAAACCCTTGACTCATCGGCAGTTATAATACGTGCTATTGGAATTCGCATAAATCACGCATGTCCAAAGAGACCTCTTTTTGAAAAAAAAAAAATAAAATAAAAATTTGCTTAATCGGGACGATCGAACAAAAACGCGTTTCATACACAAAATACCCACAAAAATCATTCGAACTAACTTGCGAAAGATGCCGAACACTCTTGCCACCTCTCTGGCACTTGCGTTACGATTTTCACTTATTAATATTTTCTTCAGTTGAAGAGGTCGAAGGTCGTCGTTTTTGATAACACTGAATAACCGTAAGCCTTTTTATATTAACATTTTGATATCAAATGCAACTACTGGTCGAGATCTTTGGAACTTCTGCCGTAAAACAATGAAATGGGGAATCTTAATCTGTATAAAATTTGCGTGTAAGTTGCTCTGTCATTTCAGTTTTACTACTGTGATCAAATTGAAAGGTGAAATTTTTTTTGGAAGTTGGTAGTACTGTTAATGACATCTATGCTAAATTTCACGGGTCGTTTTGTGAGACTCTAATAGTGGATTCTTCGTCTTTACTATGTTTCAATTTATTGAACAAGAAGTGCGACAACCATTTCATACTGCATTGGCTATTGGTGATCGTCCCGTCACATTTTCGACTAATATCGTGTAGCAATCAACGTATTCGCCTCCTTTACCTTGGTGTAACTTCTTTCTATTCAGCAAAAAGTCACTTGACAACCCCGGGGACACCGTTTTGACTCAATTGAGGATATAAATGCTGAATCGAAAAAAGTGCTATGATGACTGGAAAATTCGTTGACTTAAGTGTACTTTGAAGGAGATGAAATCAACAAAATTCATCTTTCAATTTGATTACAGTAGTTCATGCATATGTATCATGCCAAAATGGTGGTCTTGTAAAAATTATTTAATTATTGACCGAAAAATTTTCAATTATTTTTCTAAAAAAATATGTTAAAATATTAAAACCAAATTATTTACTATTATTGTGAAGCAACAGTTCAAATTTCAAGTGGATAGGTGTCATAGCCTCCAAGTACGCGTTTAAAGTTGTATATGCTGAAGCGGGCAAATTTTACCATTTTACCTTTTTTTCGAGTTTTCTAAAATCATACCCTGACCTCGGCCCGCAAACTTTCAAAATCAGCTGTACGTGCTGTTTGCCCATTCCTAAGTTTTTAAGCGTAAGGATCGGTCGATATGTAAGATATTTTAATAAAATGTAGTTAAGTTTTTACGCAAAGTGAAATTTATCTCTAGGTATTACGTGGTAACGGGATCGGTTGTAAAGTACGAGTGCTTAATTCTTTAAGAATACCTTTAGAATAAAGTTTCATATCAGAACTTGAGTTTGATCGATCTGCCGCAACAAAGGACGGTTGGGTGATCTGAGTCTACATCTAGAAGTTATGCATTTCGAAAGAAGCTTATAATAGAACATTTCCATCCAATAATATATTTACTATTATCTTTGTAGATTCCAGACGATAGCGTTCTCAATGATTTTGTCTAAATCTCGTTTCTGAACCTGCCAAGCCTGCCCCAATTATTTTAAGAATTTCCCATCGCAGGGATGTTTGGTTTGTTTGTAACTATAAGTCCGTGTTAAATATGGTAAAGGGCCATAAAATGCGGCAAACACTGCGAAGTCGTCGGTTTGTAAAAACTTGTACATTTTGGCTTTGCCAGAGGCTACAAGATTCCCTGTTTCATAGCCGCATAGAAGTGTAGACTTAATATTGGAGTAATATTTTTATTTTGGTGTTGATACCCATTACTTTGGTTTTGCTAATGCTAATTCTGAGTCCTACTTTCGTTGCAGTTTCTAGCAGCATAACTAGTTTTTGCCATTTCTGTCATTAAACATATACCGTCTGTGTAGTATTGCAGGATGATGGATCAGACAGATTTTACTTTTTCTCATATTCCTGCACTTTGTTTAGTTTTCATTGCACCTGTACCCTGCTTCACTACTTTCTACAAATTTTCCATAATATTTAAGTCTGTTAGAGATGTTTATTCATTATCTCCTTCATACAAATATTGACTCAACTTCAGAGCAGCGAAAACACTAATAATTTCTCCAAGGCACCGAATAGTCCGTTAAATACCTCAAAAAACTACAATTCCAAAAAAGTACCCGATTGTCATACAATAACAGTATATACATACAAATATGTATATATACTGTATCGTTAAAAAAAAAGCCATAAAACAGCAAGGTAGTGTGCTAATGAAACAGTTCTTTTAAAGTTAAGACGCGACGAATCAACGAGAATATGAAATTATATAGGGTGTCGTTTTAGCGATGTAAAATGGTAGTTGTTTCGGAAATTCAGAAAAATTATTGAACATAGCTTTTAAATAGAATTTCGGGTGCATGGTCAAGGCTGCATATTTTAAGGACCATCTCAGGACACAAGGTTTGTAAATAAAATTCTCTATAATATATCTTCTTTGGCAGATTTTTATCTTACACACTCGAAAAAAGATACCCTGTATATACGTTTACTTCCCTGCCACCGAGCATAGTGCCTAATCAGCACCCCAAATCAAATGGCCTAGTCGAACGAAGCATCAGAAAAGATAAGTAAATATTGAAAACAGAGAAACGGCGCCCACCTAACGGCAACTACCAGCCGACAAATCAACCGCGCGCTTTACAAAGCATGTTTGTATGTAGATTGTAATTGTGTAGATATAAAATTTAAATTATTTGATTGATTGCTAGATTAGGTGCTATAAATGTACTGAAAAAGTCGCGTGATCCACTGAACTTGTGACGGGCAATGAACAAGCGCGAAGGTAACAGTACTTAAACAGGTCTCATTTTGGATGACGGAGTTGTCAGAGCTTAACGAGTTTTTAAGACTGACGCCAGAAGTGAGTAAATGAGGGAGCGGCCAAAGCGCTGACATAGATATGTATGTATGTAGATGTATATTTTATATACCATAGTATATGGTTTATGATCCACAGCACTTTTCTTATGACCTCACTTTTAGCTGCATGTCCCAATGCAATGCCCAAATAAATGGGTACGCAGATATTGTAGATTCGTATATAATTTACTGCAACCATTTATTGAACGAAAATCTTTATAAGTAGTTCCAACTTCCTGGAAAGTGAGGTCTACATAACCGGAACGGACACAAATAATGAATAAATTGCCACGACATCATCTATTCTTTACTTGATATCCTAAATATTTATATCCTCGTTTTTGGAATTAAAATTCCATCTTTATTTACTTCCTTGTTATCATTTCACTCTTTGAACTTTATTACGAAGCTTGAGCTTCAAATCTGTCCAGAAGTGAGTTCTTTGACACTTTGAATTAGCTGCATCGGACGTCGCTCTTTCTTTTCTTCTTTACTGGCGTAGAAACCGCTTACGCCGAGCCTTATAGTCGAGTTAACAATAGCGCGCCAGTCGTTTCTTCTTTTCGCAAGGTGGCGCCAATTAGAGATTCCAAACGAAGCCAGTTCTTCTCCACCAGGTCCTTTCACTGGAGTGGAGGTCTTCCTCTTCCTCTGCTTCCCCCGCCGGGTACAGCGTCGAATACTTTCAGACCTAGAGTATTTTCATTCATTCGGACAAGATGACCTAGCCAGCGTAGACGCTGTTTTTAATTCGCTGAACTATGTCAATGTCGTCATATATCTCATACAGCTCATCGTTCCATCGAATGCGATATTCGCCGTGGCCAACGCGCAAAGGACCATAAATCTTTCGTAGGACTTTTCTATCGAAAACTCAAAACGTCGACTCATCATATTGTCATCGTCCATGTCTCTACACCATATATCAGGACGGGAATAATGAGTGACTTATAGAGTATGGTTTTTGTTCGCCGAGTGAGAACATTATTTCTCAATTTCCGACTCAATCCGAAGTAGCATCTATTGGCAAAAGACATTCTGCGTTGGATTTAAAGGCTGACGTTGTTGTTGCTGTTGATGCTGGTTCCAAGATAGAAATTATCCACAACTTCGAAGTTATGCCTGTCAAGATTGACATGGGTGACGACTGTTTGTTTGATGACAGGAGATATTTCGTCTTGCCCTCGTTCACCACCAGACCCATTTGCTACGCTACCTTATCCATTCTGGAGAAAGCACAACTAACGGGGCGATTGCTAAGGCCAATGATATCAATATCATCAGCATACGCCAGCAGCTGTATACTCTTATACTTTCATTTTATTCTGCGGGGGTAAGAATCTATATATAAGAAGAAGAAGAAGAATCTATACTTATCAGGCACATATACATAGTATATATTTGAATGAATTTAGGAGCGAATTTCTCCTGTTTTTTAGCAAACGGCACTTTTTCGAATTTTCTTCATTTCTACGATTTGCATCCAAATTTTCAATATCTAGCCAATAGAGATTTTAGAACCCAGGCAGGTCATTACAGGAACACTGAGTCCTATATACTTATGTAGTAGATAAGTATACAGTTGTATGGTATTACAAAGATGTAATCAATATGGCAACCCGAATCAAATGTTGCTCTTGTCAATAGCGTAAGCAGCAGCAAGAGATGTAATCTTTTGGAAAAATCGGTTCAAATTTCAAACTAACATAAAGTGAATATCACAACACATATTAACATACAAATGCATACATACACACACAAACATGTATATATAATAAATACACTCATATGATAAAATACTCCCGACGATAAATGTTTGCTGATAAACGAATGCAATCATACCAAAGTATGTATGTCTATTTCTGTATATATGTGTGTAATCATTTATAATATTTATAGTAGTTGTTGTTTTAATTTGTTTGTACATTTTCCGTTTGTTTACCGCATAGCGCGATTGTGCATCAGTGCTTGTTGTTTGCCAGCGGCGGCGGCCATGCCAGCAGTAGCCGTAATCATATTTGAAACAGTAACAGTACAAATAAAACAACAACAACAGCAATAATGCAATAACATTCGGTCGCACAGCAAATAAAGGAAAGGAAAAGCCGAGATACTATCTACGCCAGGATCTTATCGACTGCAACAATCTAACCGAATGACGGCGCTGCCGGCGTCGACGCCACGGCTGCCGCTGCTGCTGTTTGTTGTCGTCATTGCCCGCCTGCCTTGCCGATTTCGGGCTGTCGATAACACTTTACACAAACAACATGCATACGTACGAGGCTATGGGTACCGCAAGCAAGGCGTATGTGTGTGTGTGTTGTTGTTGGTGGTGGTGGTGGTTGGTGCGCTTGTGGCATGCAATGTCGTAATATGCCGCCGCCTGGCTCTGCATTCGTATGAGTTCATTTCAGTGCCTTCCGTTTGCTGTCGGCTTGTTGTTGCATTTGTTGTGCCCTCGCGTAGGTGTGGGCAAACATTGTACTGTTTTTGTTGTTGCTGACGCTGTTATTATATACATACATTATGAAGCGTCGCGCTCTTAGCGCTCGCTCAGTTACAGTTCGCATGCAGTTTTTAAAGTTGTGGCATATTTTATTTCACTGCTTATCGCCTAAAGATCAATTTTAATATTATTCCTTACACACAGCAAAATTATAGAAACAAGCAAACAAACGCACCGACTGACTGTCGGTAAAATAGATAAGCACGGGCATTCATCATTGTCTGGCATCTAAATGCAAACAGTAGCGAATTGCTGAAGGTGAAGGTGCCGAAGTCAAATATGTCCAAATAAGTGCTGAAGAGTAGGAGTGGAGGGAAATAAATGTCAAATCGATCTTCTTACAAAGTGTTGGTTAACACAAGTGCCATTTAAGGACCCACTTCAAGTCCCACTTCTCAATTTTTATATTCTCCTTCAATGGTTATACTATGAAATAAAAAAGTAAAGAATTACCGAGTTTCAACCCCTTCGAATTTCCACTTACACATACACTTACAGCAAATGGCTTCATAAAAATCTTCCCCTACTAGAAATAAATCTTTTCTACCGTTAAAAAAATTGTTTTTTCATCAGAACTATCCTTCCATCACAGGATCTCTATTTAAACGTAAAGCGAGTCGCGTATTCTAAGGTTGTGTTCCGCTGACACCTACATTGTCATAGAGAACATTTTGGATGGACCTTCAAAATAAAAACAATACGAGTATTAGAATTAATTCTTTCCCTCCCTGTCTCTTTTACTAGCATATGTTGGCCATAGCCCCAGGTAGGCTCTAAAGTTCACAAGGTTAAAAAAAACATATTTTTTGTCAACTGCCCTTTTCGTAGTTTTTTTACAATCTTTGTAGTTCTATTTGGATTTTTCTGCAAAACATATATCGGTGGTTACTCTTTCATAGTCGCTAAATTTCTTTTCAGCGACATTTACTTATCTTTTGCTTCCTAATCTGAAGAATACTATTAATGCGAAAGCCAGATCAATTCTTCCAATTACACCAACGAAAGAAATGAAAAAGGACTTTATTTTTTCTGAAAGTTCAAATAAAGCTTTTTAAAAGTCTCTTTTCAAAATAGTCGAACAATATTATTCTAACTGCTTACCAAAATAAAGACACCTTAAGTTTGCTAGTTGGCTCTTTCGCACGATCAAGCATGTCCAAAGAGATCTGTTTATGGTACTCTTTTTGGAAAAATTCAGCTTTATCCTTCATTCGAACGGACTTGCGAGAGACGTCGAGCTCTCTTGCCATCTCTCTAACACTCGAACGGACTTGCGAGAGATGTCGAGCTCTCTTGCCTTCTCTCTAACACTCGAATGAGCATGCGAGAGATGTCGAGCTCTATGTGTGCTATATGTTCAGATATAAACCTTATAATGGAGATCTACAAATCCACTTCCATTGTCAAAGTTCTATGGAAAAAGGCGAGGTATAATTTCTTCTCGTTATTGAAATATAAAAACTTATTTTGAACTATCCATATTAGGACTTGGGTTAACCCATCTTGGATTTCATGTAAGACGACATCAAGTTAATATTAGACACAAGGCGCTTTGTCAACGAGGGTTTTACTAAATACTATATGTAAGTGTTTTCTGGAGATACCATAGAACCGGTTTGTCTACCGGTTGAACCATAAAAGCTAACTTAACCTAATCTAGAACATATAAACATAAATAGGTGGTGAAATTGGTCCGTGTGTCTATCCGTCTGTCTGTATAGATGAGAACTATTCCTTCAGTTTTTGAGATATGCATCTGAAAAAAACGGACGTTATTTCCTTTCCAAATAGTTGCACATTTATTGGAACCGCCGAAACTGACCGATCAAAGTCTAATTTTGTTGGGACTTTTTTGAAAACTTTTTATTTGACAAGACACATTCGCTAAATTTGACATGTTTCTAAAGTAAACAGCGTAATATCGGAAAAACTTGTTCAAATCGACTACTAGAGCATATATCTGCCATAGAAAACGGCCGCTAGTTGTTGTTAGAAAACCTATGAAGGATATTATAGCCTCGATTTTGTTTTTTTGCTTCACTTAAAATTCTGAGCGAAAATTGATAACAGTTTAATCTAACTATGCAGATTAAATGATAAGCGCCGAACATAACAGGTCACAGAAACTGTTTGTAATGTGTACGAGCACAAAGTCCATTGCCATTTCAAACAAACAGAGCTCGAATCCGCCCCTGTAGTAATGACTTACGGCTTATCAATGTGAAACAGATACCAGCAGAGGATGATGTGTTTATCGCAAAAGCGGTGAAGCGACACCCACCAGCAAAGGCAGTGCCTATCAGCCAGCCGTCAGCAGACGTAAGCCCCTGTGGCAACTTGATAGTGAGCTTAGCAATTAAAGAGCAACACATATGCAAGAAGAAATACACACACACACACACTTTTATGTTATTATAGAATACAAAAGGTGTATGAGTGTGAGTGTATGTGAGCTGTTGTATGATAATTGGCGATAGTGCATACGCACAACAACCCTAAAATGAAAATTTCCCAATGAATCTAATTAAAAGTCAACAATGTACGACAAAAACAACAATACACCACTGGTGTTGTGAAAAAAGTTTGTAAATGTGTAATGGTAAGCCTGCTTGTTGTTGTAGGGCTGTTGGTGTTTATAATTTTGGGCATTACTTTTAGTTGACAGCCACTGGTGCTGATGGTGGTGGTAGAGCGAGTGGTGCTGGTGGCATGGGCCAACAGTGATGGATTGTACAGTAGCTGAGTAGGCGCATGCGCAACATAGAACAGCTGATTGTTGGGCAAATACAAATAAGAGAAATCAAATAAGACAAATATTTGATAGAGATTGTGCTCAAGTAGAGAAAGAGAGAGAATAAAATCAGAGAGTAGCTGAGTAAAACGAAAAGCAACTCAAGTGCGAATGAGTATTTGCACAGTCAGGCGTGTGTGTGAGTGCCTGTGTGATGCGACCGCCAAGATACCGGCGCTATTATTATAATGCCAAGAAAATGCAAACAGCGATAAGAGTTTACGTTGTGGCGGACAAGCGAACGCAGAGCAACATTAAAATTGATCAGAAAAATTTGATAAGCGGCTCCGGCTAAGCAAAGCCGAAATATACCATACTTAGCAAGCTAGCGCAAGCATTTATTGCAGGATATACATGGACGTCCAAATACATGTGACTGTGTGTGTGCGGCCCTGTGTAAATCAGCCGTTGGGGGGCCAGAGGAAGTGCCAAAGCGGGCATGAGCGCGCACTATCTTACCGCTCACGCGTATTCCGCTCACTTCACGCTGCCACAACTCACTTGCTGCCCACAGTCAAGACGGCTGATTTGTTTGTTGGCTGACTAGCAAGTCAGCCGGTTGGCTGACTAGCAAGTCAGCCGGTTGGCTGATCGACCGTCCGACACAGGCAGATAGATAGATAAACATCCGTCTACGGTGGCGGGCAGCAGCAACAACAGCCGCAGCACTATCAGCGGCGGCTGCATACATACATACATACAACGGTCCGCTAGCCAAGTGTAGTGACTCGCTCATCGTCCGGCGTCCGCTGTACGCTCATTGCCTCACAGCAGCGCTCGGTTTCGGTTTGACTGGTTGCTTGGCTGGTCGGTTGGTCGGTTGTGGCATTGTATAGCGTCAGATACAGATACAATTATATGAAACGCCTTATCGCCGCACAATAATCAGAATTCCATTAGCTGTAGACTCGCTATCGCACAAAAGCATCGCTCATCGTCTCAACTTGCCACAGCCGTACAGCCAAAACACATACATACATACATACTTACATACACCCGACATATGCGAGTACAAATCTACCGATACAAAGTATACAAAACAAAACTCATTTCGACGACTGTGTGCCGTGTTTTGTTTTATTTTGCTTCAATTCGGGCTTGGGCCACAGTTCGACACAAAATGTTGCGATTGGCATTGGACGTAGTGACGATTCATTCGCATTATTAGTATGCAACATTTTCCATCTATATGTGCGTGTATACATGTTTGTCAGTTTGTATGTGCGTTTATATATGTTCATTCATAGCTGCCAAATAATGTGTAATGAACCGTGTATCGGTTTGCTAAATATAACAGGTTTTTTATTCAACATATTTACCTTCAAATGTGTTATACTGATTACAGCGGTCTTCCAACTTCTCGATACCATTTTTATAATACGATTTGCTTGTTGTTGTTGCAAAATAGGCCTCAGTTTCCCCAATAACCTCTTCCTTTTACGACAATTTTTTCCCAGCAAGAAGTTCTTTTGAGATCTGAGAACAGAAAATAGACGCTGCTGGCCATATCTGGAGAATGCGGTGAATGCGGAAGCAAGTCGAAGCATAATTCATGGATTTTGGCCATTGTTTCACTGATTTGTGACACAGTGCATTGTCTAAGTGAAACTGTATTATCTTTTGTTTTTGTTTTATCTGTGACCGTTTTCCGACGATTTCGTCCTGCGAACGATCCAATGCTATGTAATATTCGCTGCCGATGGTCAATCAAAACTATTCGTTGTTCCACGCTTTGGAGTGAGTACATCGTGTGCAGTCCACTCAAATGCCAGTCAATTGCACATCGGAGTGAAATCATGAAGCTTTCTTTCATCCATTCCCATATATCGACGCTAAAACTCGAAGTTAATACGCTTGAACTTCGCCAAATATTGCTCTGAATCATCAACTCCTCGTGGTTTTTAGTCAAAAATGGGCTCATGCGGCATCCTCTTAGCAGAAAGCTTTCTCACACCCAATTATTCATAAGCGATATGATTCAGTTGATATTTTTAGAATGTCTGCTATTTCGTAAAATTTCAATTTACGATCATTAACAATAATTTTGTTGATTGTTTTTATGTTTTCGTCGGGAACAACCTCTTTTGGGCGTCCACTGCGTTCGCTGCCTTCGGTGTGAAGTTTCACCGTGTGTAAACTTAGCATACCAATGCTGTAGTAGTGCCGGGAAGCTCATCGAGCCAAGTTTTTAGGGGGCGAACTAAAGTAAGAAGTTCGCTATTTCTCCAGCGTATACGCTTCAAAACCGTTTGTTAAGCGTCGTCCTCGATCGCATCGTTGTATATACAAGACGACTCTTCGGATTTTCCGATTTTATATACGTAATTTCTTATACATACAAGTATATCCGCGCTTGTATAATCGATACAGCATCGCCTGAAACTGTACAATATGCCGATATCTTGGAAAGGGTAGAACTTTTAGGCTTGAAAACTATATGCCTCAGTAATTTTTAATCTTATTCTACATTCTATTCAGGTACTTTGCTGCTCCCGTGCGGAACCTTTGGTATCAATGAGTACATGCTTTCTTATACAAAAAAAAAATCGCTTTGCGCTCTCTAAATAATATATTTTCATTAGGTTTACTTTAATTATATTCAAAAGATTTCAAGTTTCAAGGAAACATAGTGCTAGTAAAGAAGACATATCGACATATTCAACATAGTCTGTTTTCTAATCTCTCGATGGTTTCAGACAAACCATTCTTAGGGCGCTATAGATCTAAGGTCGCGGTGCAATACTCGTCATCTATTCGTTTTTTGCTCGGAAACTAAGATCGAATCCGGGTTTTGAAACACAGCATGCATACACGGTAGGTTGTGTTTTTATTCGAAAAATTTCTAAAATTTGCTCAAATTAGCACACTGTGCGATTACCCGGCTAGCTGACTGACTGACTCGTTATTTCACTGACAACACATTTCTATACTCGTACATACAGATGTACACCACACTCAATATGTTGCGAGTATGTGTCGGAATGATGCATTTGTATGCTCATGTGCGCATGACCAAGCGTTCATGTTTGTGTGTGGGTTTTCACTAAAGTTTCAGCTGTTGTAGCTGCTTTCGGGCGATGTTATCTAGCTGTGCTGTGCTGTGCGCTTATCAGCGTTTTATCAGTTTTTCATACCCTCCTTTTTGTTTCTGGCTTGCTATTCAGTGCAACTTGAGTGTAACTTCACTCGTAACTGAAATCAAACAACAAAACAAAAACAAATAAAATGGAACATGGAGCAAGTAAATGAGTAAACGACAAGCCAATGGGGGTAAGCGTCGGCAGAAAGCGTGTGTGTGCGCGCGCGCGAGCGTATCAGTGAACAGGCAGACAGCCAAGTGGAGCAAGCGGTTGGACGACAAGCGGGTGGGCGGTTTCAATGCTGATTACTTGGCCGACACACGAACGCTCAACTGATAGTACATAGTAATATTTCGCTAAACAAGCGCAAAGCTTACGACCGCAGCTTACAAAATAATTTTGGAGCAAACAAAGCGATTGTATGCAGCGCTACAGCCAAGTAACCATGCTTGCCAGCTGGCCAGCAAACAAACAAGCAAAGTAAGCGGCGACCAGACCAAGATAGCAGCACGAACACGCAGTTTTGTAGGAAAGGCAAATGCGCTCCTTGATAAGGAAGAAGTTCGAAGATAAACGCCCAAAATGGGGTTGGTAATAATCCTGCTGACTAAACAAACCAACAGCAAACGCGTGAAAACTTACTCGCTCTCAGCAGCCATATTTTCACTTCGCACAAAGCGCTCAATCGTCACATCCTGTGCTGTCGCCTACTTTCAGCCGCTGCAGCGAGAATTCAACCCTTTTGGTGGCTGCCAGCAGCGCGCCCCATTTAGCTATCAGCTGTGCTGTAAGCCAACAACAAATGTGACCACAAACAGCACAGCGCTCACTCAATCGCTTGCTGGCGCTCAGCGCTAAGAGCGCGTTTTGACGCAGTGAGTGTACAATTCCGCTCCGCAAGCAATTGCCACACCACTGTGTATGTGTGCAGATGGCGGCTGTGTGTGTGCGCTCGCGCTTGAGTATGATTTTATTGTCGCCGTTTCAGTTGGTCATAGAACGTGAACCAAGTAACATAACGTGCTGCAGTCGGCGCCAAAATATTTCAATAAGATACGTCGTGATCCGCTGCGCCGCGCTTGCTACGAATTTATTTGATTTTGTTTTCAATCGTGTATTGTTTTCGTGCATATAAAGTACGTTCCAATTGTGTGTTGTTTGTCTTAACTTGGCCCAAATCGCGGAGTATTGTGACACAAAAAGCGCGCGTAAAATTCAACATTTTCGAAAAATGCACTAATTAAATCTGCAAAAGATAAACATACGAAATGCAGACTAATGCGAAAAACAACAACAAATGTATGTTGATGCCAATGCTGTGATAAAAAGCGTATAACACACGTACGCGCTGGTTTACTGCGCCTATGTATGCGAGTAGATTTCGTTGCGAAAGGGCTGAGCAAAGCAGAATTGCTCAAAAACAAGTGAAATAGCAAAGTAGAAGTGCGGAATAAAAGCAAAAAATTTTTACTACATCTTTTTTAATTATTGCAAATATTAATAAATTTATTGCCTTAAATGGGGAAACAGTGTTCTATTTCATAATTTCGTATGCCCAAAAATTGTTTTTTTTTTGTTACAATTATATCAATATTTCGCAGCTGTGAAAGTGCTATGCGTGAATTACGGTATTTCCAATCGCAAGTGCATTACAACGGCATTACTCAACTTTCGAAGTGAATAAAAACATCCAATCTAGCAAACAAAAAACAACAAAAAAACGCCATTCCGTCACTCCACAATCCATTCGTGCATTGTTTTCACGCAAACATACATACGTTGATATCGGTGTTGAGTTATAAAATATGCGGCGATAAAAATCGTCAACATTCAACATTGCTACTCTGCTGCTGTTGTCGTGTTTTTTCGGTTTTTTTTTTTTTTTTTGTTATTCTTATTTTTGTTGCGCTTCTCGTATATTTGCTGGTGATAAAATCAGCGTGTTTCTTTTTCGCTGTATTGGTGGTGTTGTTGTGCATGTGACTGACTGCTGCTACAAGCACTCTCGCACACACACACACATTCACTCACACATCATAGTAGTAACCAGCATTTTGGTGGGGGTGCACACCCCACTCGTTCCTCTCACCAAGTGTTCATTATCGTGCGCTGATATATCGGCATAGTGTTAGTGAGCGAATAAGTGAAGTGAAGATAGAGAGCGTAAAAATAAGGGGCGCATATTGAGCATGCAGTCACAGCTGGCGCACAGTGTTGGATAGCGGTTTGTAAAAATAATAATGTTTGGTAAGTGAAAAACTCTTTGTTTTTTTTTATTCAAAAATAATTAAAAGTTAATTGAAACTGTGCTTTTGAAATCGGTTGGTAAGCTTTCTCGTGAACTACTCAACCGATCTTCATGAAATTTCACACAGATTTTTGAGATACAATACTTAGAGACTTAGATGGATAATTTTTTTGATTACAGCTATTTAAAAAAAGGTTTTCACTTGTTTTTTTTTTCCTTGTTTTTTTTCCCCTTCGTGCTAGTTTTAAGTTAAAGTTTTAACTAACACACGTATTTTTTCACTTTAGATTATCCTGCCAACGTGAGCGCATCTTTTTATCATTTCCGAATTTCTTTGTTAATAGTGTAATAGTAAAAATTCGAATAAAATATTTCCGTTTTTGTATGAGAAAAAAAAATTTTGTTAAATACCGTTTTTTCAACGAGGAAACCCTTGCAACCCCTTAATATCGGCCATGATGAATATCCAACTGAAGAGAAAAGTAAAAATATCTCTCAAATATCATAGTAATTCACTCACTAGTTTTTGAAATAACGTTCTCAATTTGCGCAAGTTCTTTTCTCCCCAAAAAGTCCACTATAGCATATAGCTGTCGTTCAAACTGAATAATCAATTTATTGTTGGATAACTTTTTATTTGGAAGGGTATTATAGCTTTGGTGGAACCGACGTTAATGTTTTTCTTTCTTGTAGATATAAAATTATGTATATAAATCAATAGAAATTTTAATTCACTAGACCATACATATTTATAAAAAAGGGGAGTCGACGATTTGGCTAAGTTAAAAAAAGATGGGCGGAATTGAAAGTGATAAAAAATGGTAAAGTTTGACGTGTATGAGATCGAAATTAATTGAATTGTAATATTAAGAGTGATTAAATGGACACATTTGGAGAGCTTTTGCAGCCCGAATCAATTTTGAAGTAATGCAATTTAAAGAGTGTCCCAAAAGTAACGCAAGATTGGGATTAAATAGTATTTCGTTAGTAATTTTTTTATTGGATCATAAAGTATATAGGATGTGGAAAAACACATCGAGCTAATGGCTTCCATGGATTTTTTTACACATAAGAACTTTATTCTGCGTAAACGTGACTGAATTTCATTGATTCAACACTGAATTACCGCCTTTAGAGCAAGCGTGATTCTGAGCTTGTTAGATCTATGATTTTAAATAACCCCATAAAAAGTAATCTAATGGTGTTATATCACCATTAATTTTCAAACAAGGCTCCCAGCCCAAAATTCACACCAAAGAGTGACACTTTTTGGATGCATTTGGAATTGCGTCGGGAAGCTTTCATAATTTTTGAATTATTTTTCAGTAACAACGTTTTCGTTCTAAGTAACGCTCCATTTTTACTAAGCCTAAACTGTCAGCTCTTTTCACTCATAACTCCCGTGTTTAAGTCAGTTAGTATTCCCGTCCAGCTATATAGTGTGTGGACGATGGCAACATCTGATGAGTCGACGTTACGAGTTTTCGAGAAAAAAGTTTTGTGAAAAATTTATGGTCCTTTGCGTGTTGCCCACGATGCAAATCGCATTTGATGGAACCATGAGTTGTACGAGATATACGACGGCATTAATATATTTCAGCGAATTAAGAGACAAGACTACGCTGGCTAGGTCATGGATGAAATGGATGAAAACATTTCAGCTGTGGGAGTATTCGACGCAGTACCCGTCGGTGGAAGCAGAGGAAGAGGAAGATATCCACTCCTTTGGAAAGACCAGGTGGAAAACGACCTTGCTGCACTTTGAATCTCCAAGTTTAAATCTTGCGTTAGACCGTTGGGACACACTTCATATACAAGTACTGTATAATACCCTTCCTCTAAGAGGCTGAATATAACTAATTTTCCGACGAGGGGGTATTGTTTAACATGAGCAGCTGTTTGAGACAGAAATACACAAGCCATAGAGAAGAGATACCGTTTTAAGCACAAAACAGTTTAAAGTGTTCCAAGCAAAAACTTTGCTTCCAGATTCTTCGTAAAAGTAACAGGGTTGCCCTTACTGAAAAACTATTTGCTGGAATCTGCTTCCTTCTTTTCTTTTTCTTGTAAATTAGCAAGAGAAGAACAGGTTATTTGGATAACTCATATCTTTGAAAAAAGTAAAAGCGTTTTCAATTCTAAAGCTAACATAGAAAATAAAGATCTATGAAAAATACCACCATCATAAGTCATTACAAAGTCCACATAAGGCATATCGGTGGACCGAGCTTTGAGAAAATATTTACACTAAACGTCGGACGAAACTAAATAAAAGATCAACACTTGAGTGAGCGCAAAAAGATATACCTAATCAAATAAGCTTCGATATTACTTACAGTGAAATTTATATTTAATTCCTCGGGACCAGAGATTTTAAAAACCATTTAATAATAACGAGAGTACTTTGTGTTTCCTTTTATCATATTACTTTATATATTGAAATTGAATAAAATCCAATTCGTTTTCTTAGACAAAATATCTTCAATTCCCAGCCAAAATATAGTGGAGCACTCCCATATTAATCGAAGAGTGAACCGAAGCTCTGCTGGGTTTTAATTTATCATACTCATATATGCACTTGTATGGGCTTGTAGATATCATATAATATACTACATGCACACTTCTCATACCAAATCATAAGCAATTCAAATTACTGCTAAATAACTGCCAAATCGACTGACTAACATCTGCACGAATACTTAATATGTAACTGACTATATTCACGCCTGACAGTGTTGGACTTCCTGCCTACCGTCTGCCAAACGCTGAGCTCAGCAAATATGCTAGCCAACCATGTGAGCGAGCAAATAAACGATCAGCCGGGTGAGCAGCCTTACGGCCAAGCCGCTTGCCAGCCAACCCGACAGCCGGCTAGTCACTCAGTCAGCCGACCGACCTGCCTACATATTCTTGCATCACTCTACAGGGGAATACTGAGTGTTGTTGTTGTTGTTGCTTCTGCTACTCCAACTCGGATTGTTATCAGTTTACTATCTGTTGGATACATTCATTTATAAAAACACACACAAACAACGCCGAAACACGTGCACAGCCCACACACACACACGCTGCCAATTTTACACGCACATGACTGCATATGTATTTGTGGGGAAGCGTTTAGCGCATGTATGTGGGTATGCGCATACGGTATCTACGATCTAGAAATGAAGAAGGAGGAAACAAAAACAAAAAGTAAAACAACGAATTCTGCGGATTGTTGTTATTATTGTTATTATAATTCCTTGAAGTGAATATCAGCAAAATTTAATCACATTCTCAACACAAAACACAAAAATACAAAAACACCAAAACACCAAAAAAGCCACAGAGCTCAAGCCGAAATCGGGCGCAAAAGACGCGGCCAAAGAAGTTGGGGGAAAAACGTCGGGGCCAGCGGCGGAGAACGAACAGCGAAATTGTCGAAATATGTGCATGAATATAGTATATCCATATGGATATGAGAGCTTTTGTAGCGTAAATCCAACATTGGTATTTACATACACACACACATACACATGTACATACGTTGAGGCAAACAATCATTTATACAATCAGCAAGTTAACTACGAACAATAATGGAGTACAATGCGATACGAGTTGGAAAAAATACACATTGTTTCACTTGAAACAATTATTATTCCCTTAAGATATCAACAATAACCGCAACAAAAACAACCAACCATTATGGCATATATTAAACATATGCACATCAAGCACACAAACACACACACACAATCAAGCGCACAAGTGCTATCTAAGCATGTATGAGCGCTCATATTCTCAGTAGCGATTGTAATGTAAATTTGTTAAGAGGGCGAACTAAAGTCTTTGATATGCGAAACAACAACAACATATAGCGCACCATCGTCCGCTTGGAGTGCAGTGAGCCATCGCGCCGTGTTGGCTTGAAGTCGGTGGCTTGCTTTGGATTAACTTTAATCTAGCGAACAGTTGGCGTTGGTGGGCGGTGGAGCAGCTGCTGCCCGGTTTCCGCGGAAAACGATGTATTATCATGGCATTTTTAATTTTAGTGTTTACTTTTCTACCAGCAGAATTATGATTTCATCTCGTTTTGATACCCTGCTCAATGCTGTGTTCAATCAATTAAATACATTATATTTAAATGCAAGAAGTTTTTCCTGGAAATCGGACGCTGTGGTTTTTACAAGTAAATTTTATCGCTGTTGTATGAGTGGGGAAACGTTATTACTAATTTTTAACGGGTGATCTAAGTAGAGGTACGTTTTTCAGTGGCCACTTTTGACAGATCAAGTGTGAGTCTTGTACAGCTGTCATCTTATTTTTGTTCACTGTTGTTTGGTATTTCATCATCTAAAGACTTATGCCTGAATAACGTTTACACGTCGTTCAACTTTATTACGAAAATTCACGTTCTGTAAATTCATTATTGAATAATATTCGGTCGAATAGACTAGTAGACACTCCAGTACGTAGTGAGAGTGTACATATGGGACGATTTGACATACTTTACGTCGAAAACTTAAATCTAAGCGACATCGCTTTGCTCTACGGGCTCTTGAGAAGTGCCAAGAAGATCCACACGTTTTCGAGGTAAATTTTGTTCAGCGATGAGTCCCATTTCCGACTCAATGGGTATGTAAATAAAATTTCCGCATTTTAGACGAAAATCAACCGGAAGATATTCAATAACTGCCATTTCTCCCAGAAAAAACATTTCAACTGTGGTTTACGGTGAAATTTTCAGTCCATATATCTTCAGAAATGATGCCAATGATAACGTAACCGTCAATGGCGACTGTTATCGCCCCATAATGAAGCTCGTGATCACGGCGACATTTGGTTCCCACAAGACTGCGCCACTCAATGATTTATTGAAAGAACATTTTGGTGAACAGATAATTTCACGTTTTGGGCCTGTCGATTTGCCGTTGAGATTGTTAGACTTTTTCCTGTGGAGATATATGTGAAGTCTAAAGTCTATGTGATGTAGCTGCGGCTAACAATTTAAAGAAATAATCTTCACAAAATTAATGCTAAAGAATGTTCTTGAGACCGAAAATAAACAATCTCCATTAAAGTTGAAGGTTCTGTGTGTTTTTTTTTATGTGGAGAATCTAAAAATGGATCATTCCTTATATTCTTCTTTAATATTCCTTAGAATGTAGAGAAATAAACAAACTATACGAACTGTTCAACCATACTAAGCAAACTTGGGCCGATCTGTTCTGAACGGAAGCACATACAAGGTGCGTTCCAAAGCAAACAGGACTTTTAAGAAGAAAAAACAACAACAAATATTTTTTTCGGCAAAATTAATTTATTTTTTTCAAAATAGTCTTCTTCTGCTTCAAAACAGCTTTTTGCACGGTCCAAAAACATGTCCAACAAGTGTTTTAGCTCGTTAGCCGGTATGGCCGCCAGTATGCCGGTGCAAGCCTTTTGAATGGCCTCTACGTCAGCATAACACTTCCCATTCATGAGAAACTGCATTTTTCCCAAAAGAAAAAATTCGCACGGTGAATACGAGGAGTGGTTAATGTTTACTATACGATTTTTGGTCAAATAATCTGTCACAATCGTCGCATCGAATATTGGATTCTGAGCAATTTTTGGTCGTCCGTCAATTTGTGCGGAACAAACCGCGCGCACACCTTTCGTGAGCCCAAGTGTTCGGTCAAAATTTGATAAATCGATGTTTTGGAGGTGTTCAATTCCATTGCCATGAATTTCAATAATAATTTCGGCTGATTTTTGATGAATTCACGCAGAGTTAGGATGGAATTTCCGGTGATCACGGGTTTTGATTTGCCCACATGTTGATCGTCATTTATGTCCTCACGACCACTTTGAAAACGTTGAAACTATTAGTAGACTCTGCTACGGGATAGGCAATCAGCGCCATAAACTTGTTTCATCAATTGAAACGTTTCGGTAAAAGTTTTACCAATTTTAAAACAAATTTTAATCTTGGCTTTTTGTTTGAGCACATTTTAAAAGCACGCTTTGTGAAAATTTTCAGTTGATGTCCTCTAGGGTCAATTTTTCCATACTGACTAGATATCAAGTTCACGTTATATACTATATAACAAATAGATACATTTCAGATTTTCTTGTTCAAATAGTAACACTTTTATTTAAGTTTATTCAGGGGTTTGAGTTACAACTTTCACATTAATGTCGATTTTAACATTTTCGTTACAGGTGATTGTTCTGAAACAACAGACGAGATGACAGCTGATAGCAGAGGTGAGTAATCATATATCTGTTTGAGCCACACATACCTACAAAAACTATACACATATGTTTTATGTGTATAGTCTTTATGTAGACAATATGTATACGCGCAAAAGGTGTTTCTTCTCTTAATGCATTAATGGAAATTCACACAGAGTTATATAAAATTATAATCATTGATTGTTGAAAAAATTTGCATAAACAAATTGGTGCAGGGGCACACATTCCTCAGCTGCACTAAATAAGAGTCGGAGAGAATCAATAATGGTCACATAAAATTTTTAATGCGCGCCGATATTCAATATTAGACAACAAACAAATATATTTACATTTATGGTCAGCTGTGAAAGCTGCCATCAAAACAGACCATAAAATTACTAAATTAAATTTCACACCCGACGGCCAAAAAGCCATTGAATAAAAACGGACTCAAAGAGTACGAGTATGATGTTGACCCAAGAGCTGGCAGTGTGAGAGGGGGTTGGTTAAATCGAAATTAATCAGAATCTTTATTGCCCAACGCCACTTTGGCGAAAGAGTATGTCTACACATAAAAATCAATCAATAAAAGCGAGTGTTTAAAAGTGCACAGCAAAAGGGTTTAAAATAAAGAGCCAGTATAAAGAGTGGAAGGAGCATAGATAAGAACGCGTGCATTAATGCAGGCTCACACACATACATACACTGTCAACTAATAATAGATTTATATGCGCTGCTGGGGCGTGAGCGGTGCTGCTGGTGGCCAGCGCTTGGCTGCAAAGTCGCGTGCTAAGCAACAGATAACATTTTATACACCGATTTGTATGAGCGCATGTATTTAGCATGGAGTAAAAACCCGAAGTTTATCGTCATCTACAGCAACGCAGCAGCAGCATTGACACCGCCACTGGTCACAAGCGAACGCATATCCTTTTAAAGGCCAACCCTGCAGTGCGTCAGCGCTTTACTCGCATTATTTTGCCAATAAAAATTTAATCTTCTTCGATCCTAAAGCCGCCGCCGATTTCTCCTCTCTCGCCGTGGCACGCTATCGGTCACCCCTTTCGGGCGCGTCGTGCTGCGGCGGTATGCACATTCGCAACCATTTGAACTTTCTTTTTTGTATTATTTTAATGCCGAGCTTTATCTGTCATAAAAACACACCGACCAGGCGGCGCTGATGCCATGCGGCCAATTGTGGTGTGTGTGTATGGCTGAGTGGGTTAATCAGAAATGGCGGGGTGGCAGCGCCGGAGTGTGTTTGTTAAGGGCGACGCTGTTATTGGTGTTATTGTTGCCTATCTGTTCACACGCAACCCCTTTTCTCGAGTATCATTGGTCTAACCACCCGGAATGCCTTTGACTTTTTGTCATTCGGAAATTGACTATGATATACTTGACAGAGCCCACACAGCCACACCCCTGTCGACAAGTCGCCCTTGTCATTGCGGCGTGTGAAAGCGGGTAACGCTGTACTTTCATTAGAATGCCTTCGTGCGCTTTCCTGTGAATCTTTCGTATGTAAAGTGGATTTGCATGGCGGTTTCGCTGTGGCCCAAGTTTCGCAGTATATTTGCGCATGTGTGCGTGTGAGTGGGTGTGTGCCGGTCATCATCAGTGTCAAATCAAATAATATAATGCGCAATCAAAAGCACCATCAACCGTTAAACTGAAAATTGCTACCCAAAATTGCTGTTGGCTTAGCTGGCTCAGTGGAGAAAAGCTGGTGATTGGGGGGGAGTTTCTCACTTCGGTCACTTAATACTTTGATGGCGTGCTGTGGCGCTAAGTCGCAATTAGATAAGTGCATTAAAATTAATAAATTGCGATTAGCAAAACATAAGCAGATTAAAGTATATTTATACGATTTTCTATTCCGTTTAGGGACCAAACTTTTCTTGGTACTCATTGGTGTTTTTTGCAAAAATGTTACATTTTCAATGGAAAAATAGCAATGTTGCATAAGGTATTTAATTAGATTATTAAATATACAGTGGTTAGCAAAAGTGATTCCACGATCAACATTTTCATGTTTGAGCGCGCATAAAAAATAAACGAATGAAGTAAATGACAAAAACTTTCTAGGTTATTTGTAACAATTAGGCGTAAATAGCAAAATAGTAACAGACGCAATGGCATAGTTATAATTCAAAAACAAAAAAAAAAACGGCATGTACTCAGTTTTGCACCATCCGTTATTCGCACATAGTTTTGCTGTTCTTACTTTCTTAGCAGCAATTGACCTGGAGATTTACCGTTATATGTATTTTTTTATTCATTATTCGTTGTCATAATTCAGAGAATCACTCTTTTCCACAAGTTTTTAGTCAATTTATTGAATATGAAAATTAGTCTCTAACTTGTTCTTGAAAAATGAAGAAGCTGTCTCCAGATAAAGAAAATAGTATTGTTTCCCTGTCTAAGAGTGGCTGTTCGACACGCACTATTGCTGAAAAACTGCAAGTTAGTCAATCAGCGGTAGTCAAAGTGCAGAAAAGACAAAATGTTTGTGTTGAAAACATATTGAATGGTCGCCGCCGTCTCCTGACAGACTCTGACGCTCGACTTATGATGTCCAAAATGAGAAAAAATAAGCTTTTAACGCCAGCAGAGGCTTCTAAGGAAATGAATAAAGGAGTAAGTCAATGGACAGCTAGAAGAGCGCTGGGTAGGATTGGTTACGTAGCAGCTGTGAAAAAAAAACAAACCAGCTTTATCCGAGAAAAATGTTAAGGTACGACTAAAATTCGCAAAGGCACACAGAAACTGGACAGTTGAAGACTGGAAACGTGTTATCTGGTCTGACGAATCCAAGTTTAACCGTTTTCAATCGGATGGAAAACAGTACTGTTGGCGTAGACTCGATGACAAGCTTCAAAGGCATCACGTGAAGCAAACAGTAAAACATGGAGGAGGCAGCATAATGGCTTGCTGGTGCTTCACGTTTTGGAACGTGGGACCGTTGCACAAAATTGATGGGATTATGCGTAAGGAAGATTGTTTAAGTATTTTGCAAACCCAGCTTCCAATTTTCTTGACCATCGGGCGTATCCAGAGCATGAAATCACTTTTCAGCAAGATGGGGATCCCAAGCACACTGCGAAAATTGTAAAAGAATGGCTGGGACACCAAAATTTTAAGGTGGTGGAGTGGTCAGCGCAAAGTCCCGACCTCAATCCAACTGAAAACCTGTGGTCAATGGTGAAGCGACGGCTCGGACTGTATCAATCAGCCCCATCCAACCTAAACGATCTTTGGGAGCATGTTGAACTAGAGTGCAATAATATTCCGAAAGGAATTGTTGAAAATCTAGTTGCGAGCATGCCAGAACGTGTAAAAAGTGTCGTAGAAAATAAGGGTCTATGGACAAAATATTAATAATGAATTTCATTTCTTTTTCAACGGATGGTGCAAAACTGAGTACATGCCGTTTTTTTTTTTTTTTTTTGTTTTTGAATTATAACTATGCCATTGCCTCTGTTACTATTTTGCTATTTACGCCTAATTATTACAAATAAATTATTAAAAAAAAAAAAAGTTTTGGTCATTTACTTCATTCGTTTATTTATTATACGCGCTCAAACATGGAAATGTTGATCGTGGAATCACTTTTGCTCCCCACTGTATGTTGGCTGACCGAAGGTAAGGGTGATATTATTCCCAAGCCTTCAATACTGTTTTTCCATCATTAAAATGATATTGCGGCTCCAATGAATTCAACTTGCTGTCTCTATACGAGTATGCATTATACTTGTGTGAGCACCAAATTTTTCCTCGCTAACATTTCAGACTAGTTTAAACTTCTTTTGACTGGCAATATGTGGCAATTACACTCTCATAACGTATTCATTTTTGTCGAGGCGATTTGGGCCAAGCAACGTTCCTTTACCCGACCTTTTTCTCCATCCTTGGCTATACAACTAAATACATATATTCAAGTTTTTAAGAATATAGATAGATTTTTAGAAGAAGATAGGTTAGGTTAGGGTAAGAAATTGACCTGAACAGGAATGCACTTTAACAACTTGCATCCGTAAAGATTCTTAGCCTTACCAAATGAATACTTATTGGGCAATGTCCATTAAGTTGTTCAGAAGATCTTCTGTGTTCTAATCTATGCCAAAAAGACCTTGCAATCGCACAAGAGTAGATCGTTGACCAACGCCTGCTAAGCTCACGCAGAATACATTGGTGCAGTGCTGGAATTCCATTGAAATACAGATCCAACTCGGGCCCATTTCGATATGAGCGGGCCACGGCTAGCTGGTCGGCTTTGCAGTTGCTAACAATTAAGCTATTATCAGACACCCAAACGATTCATCGTCAAAATGAAGTAGCTTGATGCTATTTCTGGTGAGGACAGACTTTTCCGGACTAGCTTTGAGTGTACCATTATCGAGCTCAATGCCAGTATTATCGCTCTGAAAGAGGCTGTATTTCGTAGCAGTGCGTCTACCGCCAACTTAACATCAGGAACTTCTTTAGCCTAAAGTTAAGATTAATATTTGCCAAAGTTCCGAAAGTCGCAAATCGAACAAGCAACTGGTAACTGGCAAATAGATTTAATTGAGTAAGCACAAGCCTTTTTCTACTTAATGAGTCTGTTGTTGCTTTTACACATTTTCTGATAAGTGAAATCGAACTTCAACAAAGCAGAACAGAGGCGATTCGAATATGGCCAATAAAACTTCATTCATTTGCGGGCTGATAGGTTTTGGTATATTCGAAATTAAAAGGAAAATTTGAGTGGTATTTATAAGAAGTATGACTGTAAAGCCATCGGAACATCTTGGTTTGAAGCGACAATTTTTGTAAGATAATAATGTAACGGTTCTTTCAGATATTTCATAACAACAGTTTTAAAGAATTTTTTACCTCGTCACCGCATTTCACAAATGATCCAAGTAGTTGCTAACACAACCACATTTTTTCAACATTAATTTACACCGTAGTAACAGTAACGAATATCCTTTAGAATTTATCACATTTCACTAAATAATACTTTAAAAACTCGCTCCCATTCGTAGCATTTGTCCTTTGCGCTCTTTGCCAAATTGTCATTCCGAAATCTCCAAACTTTGTCACATATAATGGAAAATTTTGGTTGACTTCTATAATAACAAATGTGTATGTATGTTAACCTTATATACATTTTACATTTACTTTCGGTTGTAGTTTTGGTTTGTGCTAGCGGTCACTTTGTGTTTTCTGACTAACTTCACGTTCATCATAAAGAGTTCAGTATGGCGGAAAACTCCCTGAAGTTTTTTATTCTCGCCTCGTGTGTTGCATGGACGACTTTTTTTGTTACTCAGTTCAATATTAACATATATATTATGTCAAGAATTGGAGTATTTTAATTCTTATCTAATGTTGGCAGTCTGTTATGAAGGATAACGTTACTTTCGGAATTAAACTTTGACAAGACTGACAATATTATGAGTGTTTTCATGTCATGAATGGATCTTTAAATTCTAAATAATTATGTTCCTTACTTATTAAATTTTTTTTGTTTTGGTATATAAACATGTGTGTGAAACGTACCAATCATTTATATTTGAGATCCTTTATTAAGCGGTTTCCTTGGGCAAAAAACGGCCTTATTTCAATAATTTTTTTTTACATATAAAAAATGAAATATTTTAATAAACTTTTTTATTTTTTTTATTTAAAAGACTCATATTTAATAAACATTTTGTAAAATTTTCAAAAAAATATGAAACTGGCAGTCATTAAGACGCCATTCCCGGTAGTCCCTCGGTAAAACGGTACATACGCGTTGTCAGCAGAACTTCTTTCAGGACCATCTCAAATAAAAATAAAAAATACGTGTTTTAGTAAAGAAAATAAACTAAGTATTGGACGAAGGAAAAAAGAAAAATTAAAATTGGAGCTTTGGCAGACGATTTTTTAAAAAAATGCAAAATATGATGAAAATTCCTCGACATTTTTTTTTAAATAGTTGTAATTAAAAAAAATCCTCCGTTCAAGACCTTGTAAATAATATCTCGAAGAGCTGTGTAAAATTTCATCAAGATCGGTTAAGTAATTCGCGAGAAATCTTAAGAACCGTCTTTGAAAACATAGTTTTACCTACTGCGCCCTCAATTTTCGATTTTTTGAAACTGTGAAACCCATGTAACCCCTTAAGTATTATCTTGACTTGAAATTTTTTTTTGAAGCGCTTTCCATTACTTTTATGAGCACCGCGAAAGTTATGGGTATGATTTTGATAAAAATTGTCCTGCCTAGACGTTGTCAGTATCCTGCAAGATTATATTGTGTAGCCGAAAAAGTATTTTCGTATTTTGTCAATAGATGTCGTATATCACTAGTGCTCCCAATCAAATTGTGTCATACTATATAGTGTTAAAAAGGCTTCGTTTAACCAAAAAAAAACAATTCTGAGAAGTTGAAGCTGTTCAAAAATTAGTGAAAATAATTAAGAAATTCGCTTATTTTGAAATGTTTGTTTAAAAAAAGGAATAATGCCACACAAAACATCAACTGAATTTGTAAAGTTTACACGATGAGACGATGCTGTATCAGTTCGAAATTTAGATTTACACGGATGGAAAAATATCTCTAGCAGAAAAATGGCAAGTGGTCGACTAGAAATCTGATTAGAAAAACAAAAATACTTTTTCGACTACCCAATATGTGCTTTGATGTTTGTACTTCGCTTTTCGATAAACCGTTCGAAATGTGACAGCCTATACCAATCGATAGTTTCAGTTTGAAGAAGACTTGGCACACTGATAGTTTTGTAGTAAATGCCGTTCCAAAGAGAACTATTTGGTCAGGCAATGCTGTTTCATAGTTTTGGAGTTGATTCTCAATTCCCCCAAGACTGAAGTTATATTATAAAAGCTACCCAACGATATGTAGTCCTCGTGGCTTTGAAATAATTGTAACAACTACTTTCAGTAAAAGTTTTTCAAGATTTTTTTAATCAAAAGTTATGTACATATGTACATATGAAATTACACACACTGTTATAATGACTTTTAGTCAGATCAAAAGTCGGATAAATATTCACGTCGACTTCTATAGATTTTTAATAATCCTGTCAATGGTACTTTTCAATTGTGACGATTGTGAATTATTCTAAGCTGACACTATGAGAACATAAAATATGATTTTTCTACTACATATTATGTGTGTACATACTACCAATAGACGTGTATTAAAATTAACTAACATCACATTTTATCGCCATTCATGACTACTGTCAAACTGTCGGCCATAATGATTGGTCTATTGATTTCGATTGGAAAATGAATAAATAATAATGATGCTGGCTATTTGTAGCAAATTTCCATTACGAGAAAACTGCAACATCATTTCAAAAGTTTAATAATACACGCGCAAATTTTATGGATTTACACCAACGTTATACAAACGTCTATGCCACACATATGTACTATATGTACATCCAGGGGTTTTAGTTAATATATATTTACGTAAGTTTAATTGTTATGATATCAATTGATCTGCTAATTTTGTCTGATTATATTTTTAAATTACTCCTATTTTTTCTACATGATTTAATCATAAATACACTTAGTCCTGCCATTAGTTCTGTTCGAAATTCAGGCCGTTGTGTAATGGACAAATAGCAGCACGCACAGTTTCTATTAGTATTGACGATGCTGCTCGAGCCAAAGATTTTTTAGCATTTCCAAATTTCTGTGGGGTATTCGACAGGTCATGTTCTTCAACTCGGATCACAAACGCTAATCCAATGAATTCAAATCTCAATATACAGGTCACAATATACCAATTATCTGCAGCTTGGAAACCAGGAATGGCCAATAAGCCACTGCTGGATGATTTTAGTCGGGGTCCGATGGATTGCCGTCCGAGTTATCCAAACACGGCGGCGAAGAACTGATAAGGAGCATACATCAGCTTCTTTGTAAAATACGGTCGGACGAAAGCATGCCCAACGACTGAAATTTCAGTGTGCTTTGCCCAATCCACAAAAATGGAGACCCCACAATCTGCGCCAACTATGGTTGGATTAGCCTCCTCAACATCGCAAATAAGGTTCTATCGGGCGTATTGTGTAAAAGATTAAAGCCCACCGTCAACAAACTGATTGGACCTTATCAGTGTGGAAAATCAACAACCGAACAGATATTCACCATGCACCAAATCTTGGAAAAGACCCGTGAAAGGAGAATCGACATACATTACCTCTTCGTCGATTTCAAAACTGCTTTCGACAGCACGAAAAGGAGCTGCCTTTATGCCGCGATGTCTGAATTTTGTATCCCTGCAAAACTAACACGGCTGTGTAAACTGACGTTGAGCTCTGTCAGAATCGGGAAGGACCTCTCCGAGCCGTTCAATACCAAACGAGGTTTCAGACAATGCGAGAACTTAATAGATCTTCTATAAGAGTGTACAGTTGCTGGCGTATGCCGATGATATTGATATCATTGCCCTCAACACCCGCGCCGTTAGTTCTGCTTTCCCCAGTCTAGACAAGGAAGCAAAACAAATGGGTCTGGCAGTGAACGAGGGCAAGACGAAATATCTCCTGTCATCAAACAAAAAGTCGTCCCACTCGCGACTTGGCACTAACGTCACTGTTGACAGTCATAACTTTGAAGTCGCAGATAATTTCGTCTATCTTGGAACCAGCGTAAACACCACCAACAGTGTCGGCGTGGAAATCTAATGCAGGATAACTTTTGACAGCAGGTGCTACTTCGAACTGAGAAGGCAATTGAGAAGCAAAGTCCTCTCTCGACGAACAAAAACCAAACTCTATAAGTCACTCATAATTCCCGGTCCTGCTATATGGTGCAAACGCTTGGACGATGACAACAACTGATGAGTCGACGTTGCGAGTTTTCGAGAGAAAGTTCTTTGCCCGTTGGCCACGGCAAATATCGCATTCGATGGAACGATGAGCTGTATGAGATATATGACGACATTTACATAGTTCAGCGAATTAAAAGAAAGCGGTTATGCTGGCTAGGTCATGTTGTCCGAAAGATGAAACACTCCAGCTTAGGGATGGTAAACTCGATTCCGATTCTACTCGAGAATCGAGTTTTCTCGTAAAACAATCGATTTTTCGGAATCGATCTTCAGTAGTCGAAGTTGATTAAGAATCGATTCTTGACATTCGACTTTACTAATAATTAAGTGACTAGTTTCAAGTTATACATACCCCAGTATATACAGTAATAAACCTTTGCTTTGCTTGCATATATATACTCAACTCCAAAAAATCTTAGAGTATTTTGTAATACTTTATTTCCTACTTTCATGGTAATTAGGGTGTTGTGTTAGCATTTAAGCTACATATAAATTTTAAATATGCTTAAGATCTGTCCAAGAAAATGTATGGTTTTCTTAAACTGAAAAATTATTTATTTATTTAAAAACTTGCTTTATTAAACTTGTTTAAACAACTTGAATTTAAAAAAAAAAAATTTATATGAAATATAATGTTCTTGGTACATTATTTGTAGACAAAAAAATATAATTGTTTTTACCTTTTTTAGTGTTTTAATTAATATTAATAAATAAATTTTTGTCCTTTTAATTTAAAAGCGATTAAAATCAAAATAATCGATTCTGGCGCTCGATTAATCGATTAGAATCGAAAAAAATAAAAAAATAATCGGATTCGAGAATCGATTTTTTAAACAATCTATCCATCCCTACTCCAGCTCTGAAAGTATTCGACGCTGTACTCGCCGGGCCAAGCAGAGGAAAAGGAAGACCTCCACTCCGGTTGAAGGACCTGGTGGAGAGGGACCTGGCTACGCCTGGGATATCCAATTGGCGCCACGTAGCGAAAAGAAGAAACGTTGTTGTTGTTAACTCGGCTATAATCGCGTAAGCGGAGTCTGCGCCAATTAAGAAGAAGAAGAGGGGGTGTAACACCTTTACAGGAGACTGCCCACCAAACCATTACAGCAGTTGGTTTCTGTTCTCTTTGAACACGGAATAACATTTTCTGCGTTTTTCTAAGTTTCTGCGTAGGTAATTAAAAACTTTTTGATCTGAAAAAATAATACTTTCATAGCCATTGGCAGCGTACCGCTGAAGAAACCGCTTGCGTCTGTTGAACCTAATTTGTTTTAAGGTCACCATCTGACCGAGGGTAGGCTTTCATGATCAACTCGAATAAGTTTTAACATTGATTTGATCGATGTATCCATTTCCCCTGATTTAAATTTTTTTCTAAGGAAATTTCTGTGAATACGTTCCCGTACAGTTTTTTTTTGGCTGAATTGGTTCGATACTGGCGAAATATGAGCATTTATTTCTCTGTTATCAAGTGTAGACTTCACAAACGTCTATAAATAGTATAGCAAGCTGTTATCGAAATATTAAGTTTTTCAAGCAGTTAATAAAATCATTGAAATCGATTTTCTTCGAGTTTCTAGTAGTTCTCAATAAATAAAGTACAACTTCAAAGCTTTGGCATTCAACACCATACCAAAGAATAGGTCTAAGTCTTTAATCACTGAACTGATGGTGCAGCAATATCCAGGAAACATCATTTCGTGCTATCGAAAGGCACTATATAGTCGGGAAACGGGTCGTGGTCACCAAATATAGTTTTATAAGTTCATTGTTGTCGTGTTTATAGAGTTCCAATAAACCGTCGGCATAGGGTTTACTGTCCAATCATATGGTGCAAAGCCAGCCGGATGTTTGAAAATCATGATATTAGTTATATGAGGCTAGGTCAAGTTTTCGCACAATTATATCTGTTTTAGCCACTTAGATACACTGTTATCAATAAAATACGCTCTCAAATTTTCACCGGTATACAAATGTAAGTCACCCGGAAGTTCGAAAAACTTAATATTAAGTATATATACTCAGAGAGTATTGACCCGATTAACCCATTTTTGACGCACAGAGAAACTATTATCAGGAAAGGATTCTCTCTGAATATCAATTGTGTGTATATCAACTACAGATATTGGGGTCCGCATATTATTATACTCTCGCAACAAAGTTGCTAAAGAGAGTATTATAGTTTTGTTCACATAACGGTTGTTTGTAAGTCCTAAAACTAAAAGAGTCAGATATAGGGTT